>NW_028319904.1:0-45000 GCF_062004578.1 Staurois parvus | reverse complement strand
AGGATCTATATATACAGAGAGAGAGAAGTGGCAGGATCTATATATACAGAGAGAGAGAGAGAGAGAGAGAGAAGTGGCAGGATCTATATATACAGAGAGAGAGAAGTGGCAGGATCTATATATACAGAGAGATAGAGAAGTGACAGGATCTATATATACAGAGAGAGAGAGAAGTGACAGGATCTATATATACAGAGAGAGAAGTGGCAGGATCTATATATACAGAGAGAGAAGTGGCAGGATCTATATATACAGAGAGAGAGAGAGAGAAGTGACAGGATCTATATATACAGAGAGAGAAGTGGCAGGATCTATATATACAGAGAGAGAAGTGGCAGGATCTATATACAGAGAGAGAGAAGTGGCAGGATCTATATACAGAGAGAGAGAAGTGGCAGGATCTATATATACAGAGAGAAGTGGCAGGATCTATATATACAGAGAGATAGAGAAGTGGCAGGATCTATATATACAGAGAGAGAGAGAGAAGTGGCAGGATCTATATATACAGAGAGAGAGAAGTGACAGGATCTATGTATACAGAGAGAGAGAGAGAAGTGGCAGGATCTATATATACAGAGAGAGAGAGAAGTGGCAGGATCTATATATACAGAGAGAGAGAGAAGTGGCAGGATCTATATATACAGAGAGGGATAGAGAAGTGACAGGATCTATATATACAGAGAGGGATAGAGAAGTGACAGGATCTATATATACAGAGAGGGATAGAGAAGTGGCAGGATCTATATGTACAGAGAGAGAGAAGTGACAGGATCTATATATACAGAGAGAGAGAGAAGTGGCAGGATCTATATATACAGAGAGAGAGAAGTGGCAGGATCTATATATACAGAGAGAGAGAAGTGGCAGGATCTATATATACAGAGAGAGAGAGAGAGAGAGAGAGAGAGAGAGGTGGCAGGATCTATATATACAGAGAGAGAGAGGGGGGGGTGGCGGGATCTATATATACAGAGAGAGAGAAGTGGCATGATCTATATATACAGAGAGAGAGAGAGAAGTGGCGGGATCTATATATACAGAGAGAGATAGAGAATTGGCAGGATCTATATATACAGAGAGAGAGAGAAGTGGCCGGATCTATATATACAGAGAGAGAGAAGTGGCAGGATCTATATATACAGAGAGAGAGAGAGAAGTGGCAGGATCTATATATACAGAGAGAGAGAGAGAGAGAGAAGTGGCAGGATCTATATATACAGAGAGAGAGAAGTGGCAGGATCTATATATACAGAGAGAGAGAAGTGGCAGGATCTATATATACAGAGATAGAGAAGTGGCAGGATCTATATATACAGAGAGAGAAGTGGCAGGATCTATATATACAGAGAGAGAGAAGTGGCAGGATCTATATATACAGAGATAGAGAAGTGACAGGATCTATATATACAGAGAGAGAGAGAAGTGACAGGATCTATATATACATAGAGAGAGAGAAGTGACAGGATCTATATATACAGAGAGAGAAGTGGTAGGGTCTATATATACAGAGAGAGAAGTGACAGGATCTATATATACAGAGAGAGAGAGAAGTGGCAGGATCTATATATACAGAGAGAGAAGTGGCAGGATCTATATATACAGAGAGAGAAGTGGCAGGATCTATACACAGAGAGAGAGAAGTGGCAGGATCTATATACAGAGAGAGAAGTGGCAGGATCTATATACAGAGAGAGAAGTGCAGGATCTATATATACAGAGAGAGAAGTGGCAGGATCTATATATACAGAGAGAGAGAAGTGGCAGGATCTATATATACAGAGAGGGAAGTGGCAGGGATCTATATATACAGAGAGGGAGAAGTGGCAGGATCTATATACAGAGAGAGAGAAGTGGCAGGATCTATATATACAGAGATAGAGAAGTGGCAGGATCTATATATACAGAGAGGGAAGTGGCAGGATCTATATATACAGAGAGGGAGAAGTGGCAGGATCTATATATACAGAGAGAGAGAGAAGTGGCAGGATCTATATATACAGAGAGAGAGAGAGAAGTGGCAGGATCTATATATACAGAGAGAGAGAGAGAGAGAGAGAGAGAGAAGTGGCAGGATCTATATATACAGAGAGAGAGAGAAGTGGCAGGATCTATATATACAGAGAGAGAGAGAAGTGGCAGGATCTATATATACAGAGAGAGAGAGAAGTGGCAGGATCTATATATACAGAGAGAGAGAGAAGTGGCAGGATCTATATATACAGAGAGAGAGAGAAGTGACAGGATCTATATATACAGAGAGAGAAGTGACAGGATCTATATATACAGAGAGAGACGTGGCAGGATCTATATATACAGAGAGAGAAGTGGCAGGATCTATATATACAGAGAGAGAGAAGTGGCAGGATCTATATACAGAGAGAGAGAAGTGGCAGGATCTATATATACAGAGAGAGAAGTGGCAGGATCTATATATACAGAGAGAGAAGTGGCAGGATCTATATACAGAGAGAGATAGGAAGTGGCAGGATCTATATACAGAGAGAGATAGAGAAGTGGCAGGATCTATATATACAGAGAGAGAGAAGTGGCAGGATCTATATATACAGAGAGAGAAGTGGCAGGATCTATATACACAGAGAGAGAAGTGGCAGGATCTATATATACAGAGAGAGATAGAGAAGTGGCAGGATCTATATACAGAGAGAGAGAAGTGGCAGGATCTATATATACAGGGAGAAGAAGTGGCAGGATCTATATATACAGAGAGAGATAGAGAAGTGGCAGGATCTATATATACAGAGAGAGAGAAGTGGCAGGATCTATATATACAGAGAGAGAAGTGCAGGATCTATATACAGAGAGAGATAGAGAAGTGGCAGGATCTATATACAGAGAGAGATAGAGAAGTGGCAGGATCTATATATACAGAGAGAGAGAGAGAGAAGTGGCAGGATCTATATATACAGAGAGAGAGAAGTGGCAGGATCTATATATACAGAGAGAGAGAAGTGGCAGGATCTATATATACAGAGAGAGAGAAGTGGCAGGAATCTATATATACAGAGAGAGAGAGAAGTGGCAGGATCTATATACAGAGAGAGAGAGAAGTGGCAGGATCTATATATACAGAGATAGAGAAGTGGAAGGATCTATATATACAGAGAGAGAAGTGGCAGGATCTATATATACAGAGAGGAAGTGGCAGGAAATGAGAGAAGTGGCAGGAAGTATATATAAGTGTATATAGATCCTGCCACGTCTCTCTCTGTATATATAGATCCTGCCACTTCTCTCTCTCTGTATATACAGAGAGAGAGAAGTGGCAGGATCTATATATACAGAGAGAGAGAAGTGGCAGATCTATATATACAGAGAGAGAGAAGTGGCAGGATCTATATACAGAGAGAGAGAAGTGGCAGGATCTATATATACAGAGAGAGATAGAAGTGCAGGGTCTATATATACAGAGAGAGAGAAGTGGCAGGATCTATATACAGAGAGAGATAGAGAAGTGGCAGGATCTATATATACAGAGAGAGAGAGAGAGAAGTGGCAGGATCTATATATACAGAGAGAGAGAAGTGGCAGGATCTATATATACAGAGAGAGAGAGAGAAGTGGCAGGATCTATATATACAGAGAGAGAGAAGTGGCAGGATCTATATATACAGAGAGAGAGAAGTGGCCGGATCTATATATACAGAGAGAGAAGTGGCAGGATCTATATATACAGAGAGAGAGAAGTGGCAGGAAATGAGAGAAGTGGCAGGAAGTATATATAAGTGTATATAGATCCTGCCACTTCTCTCTCTGTATATATAGATCCTGCCACTTCTCTCTCTCTGTATATACAGAGAGAGAGAAGTGGCAGGATCTATATATACAGAGAGAGAGAAGTGGCAGGATCTATATATACAGAGAGAGAGAAGTGGCAGGATCTATATACAGAGAGAGAGAGAAGTGGCAGGATCTATATATACAGAGAGAGAGAGAGAGAAGTGGCAGGATCTATATACAGAGAGAGAGAAGTGGCAGGATCTATATATACAGAGAGGGAAGTGGCAGGATCTATATATACAGAGAGAGAGAAGTGGCAGGATCTATATATACAGAGAGAGAGAAGTGACAGGATCTATATATACAGAGAGGGAAGTGGCAGGATCTATATATACAGAGAGATGTTATTTTTTTTTAAATGTATCAAATAAATATATATACATACACACAGTCCCCCTTTATATCTGTAACCCCATCTGAGTGCCCCTTAACCCCTCACCCTCCTGAGGATTTACCCCCCTTAATGACCACGCCTCTTTTTGCTACTCGGCGCTGCACTAATTCAACTGATAATTGCGCGGTCATGCAATGCTGCACCCAAACAAAATTTACGTCCTTTTTTTCACACAAATAGAGCTTTCTTTTGGTGTAATTTGATCACCTGTGCGCTTTTTATTTTTCACGCTATAACCAAAAAAAGACCAAAAATTTGAAGAAAAATAATATTTTTTACTTTCAGCTATAAAAATATATAGTAAACTCAAAGTTGGTTATAAATTTAGGCCAAAATGTATTCTGCTCCATGTTTTTGGTAAAAAAAATCCCAATAAGTGTATATTGATTGCTTTGTGTGAAGTTATAGCGTCTACAAACTATGGTATAGATACTGCAATTTACGCCATTTTTTTGCTATACAGCGCTGCGCTAGTTTAACGGACAATTGCGCGGTCATGCAATACGGTACATAAATGAAATTTATGTCCTTTTTTTCACACAAATAGAGTCGGTGGTATTTGATCGCCTATGCATTTTTTATTTTTTTGCGCTTTAAAAAAAAAGGCTGATAATTTTGAGAAAAAGAAAACAATATTTTAGACTTTTTGCTATAAAACATGTCCAGTAAAAAAATGTAAAAATCAAATTTCGTCATAAATTTCGGCCAAAATGCATTCTGCGACATGTCTTTGCTAAAAAAAAAACCCAATACGTGTAAATTAATTGGTTTACGTGAAAGTTATAGCGTTTACAAATGGCGGGAAAGATACTCGGATTTTTAATTTTTTTTATACTAATAATGGCGGCGATCAGCGACTTATGGAGGGACTACGGCGGACATTCTGACACTGGGGGGGGGAAGTGACTTGGGGTCACTGACATCCCCAGTGACACCAATACAGTGATCAGTGCAAAAAAAAAAAAAACCACTGACACTGTACTAATGGCACTGGGGAGGAAGGGGATAACTTTTTTATTCAGTGAAAGGGTTAACTGTGTGAGGGGAGTGTTTTACTAGGGGGCGGGGTGTGTACTGCAGGGAGCCACACTGATTCGGAGAGAGAAACTCTTCTGTCCCGATCAGCCTGTCCTGGAGCTGTCAGGGAATAGACAGAAAGCACAGCTACTGCAGCCCTGCTCTCTGTCAGTGATTGCCGCTAATAGGCGGGACACAGCGACTGACACCCGCGGCCATGATCGGTGGGACAGGTAGAGTGGCCTCGCGCACGCCCCCTACCTGTTTTGCAAAAGCGCGTTTTAAAACGCGCTTTTGCCCAGCCGTGCCGACCTGCTACCGTATTTCTACAGTGGCTGGTCGGCAAGTGGTTAAATTGTGACCCCATCAGAGTCCCCCTATAACACAGTGACCCCATTAGAGTCCACCTATGGCGCAGTGATAACCATCAGAGTCCCCCTATGGCACAGTGGCCCCATTAGAGTCCACCTATGGTGCAGTGACCCCATCAGAGTCCATCTATGGCACAGTGGCCCCATCAGAGTCCCCCTATGGCACAGTGACCCCATCAGAGTCCCCCTATGGCGCAGTGATAACCATCAGAGTCCCCCTATGGCGCAGTGACCCCATCAGAGTCCCCCTATGACACAGTGACCCCATCAGAGTCCATCTATGGCGCAGTAACCCCATCAGAGTCCATCTATGGCGCAGTGACCCCATCAGAGTCCCCCTATGACACAGTGACCCCATCAGAGTCCATCTATGGCGCAGTAACCCCATCAGAGTCCATCTATGGCGCAGTGACCCCATCAGAGTCCCCCTATGGCGCAGTGATAACCATCAGAGTCCCCCTATGGCGCAGTGGCCCCATCAGAGTCCCCCTATGGCACAGTGGCCCCATCAGAGTCCCTCTATAGCACAGTGGCCCCATCAGAATCCCCCTATAGCACAATTACCCCATCAGAATCCCCCTATAGCACAGTGATCCCATTATACCAGAGTGCCCCCTATAGGACCAGTGAACCCATCAGAGTCCCCCTATAGCACAGAGACCCCATTAGAGTCCCCCTATAGCACAGAGACCCCATTATATCAGAGTCCCCCATAGAACTCAGGGTACCTTAATGAACTATCCCGGAGAAGGAAAAGGGCGTGACCGGGAGGCGCTGCGTGCAGCGAGGGGCGGGACCAACAAGGAACGCCTTTGTTTGGAAAGACGTGGTGTCCATAGCAACCAAGGTCGCTGGGCGCCATTTTGGAAAGGCTTTAGTTAATGAAAAAATATATGAAAATTCAAAATATTATGCAACGAGAGGTTAAAAGAGGAATATCGTACAACGAGCTGACCCAACACACCATGTCCTCTCGGTACTCGCCCCTCCTCCTCCCAGCACACACCTTCCATTAGCGAACAACCAATGGCTGCAGACTGGAGCTCCGCCCGACAGGAAACATGTGACCTCCACTTCCTGAAATTGTGGCTATTGTTTGTTTGGAGTGGAGGTCACATGTTACCTGTTGGGTGGAGCTCAGGTCTGCAACCCGCCCCTCTCAGCCTCGTGTCTGTTTATGTGAAATCAATAAAGTTGAAAAAAAAATACATTTATATAAAATAAATGAAAAACCATTTCCAGATAGGCACAATTTTATACATTTACATCTCTGATATCTATTTACTCTTCTCAACATTATCCTTCATATTTTACCAAGAAAACAAAATCGGGTGTTTGTGTACAATCAAATGGACAGATGTATTTTTTCCTTTAAATTTGCATTTAGTAAACATCTGCGCCAATATTGTGCGATGTAAAAAATTAACACAGCCCCCATTTTATTCTCAAGGGTCTCTGCTGTCAGCAAATAAGTCATGTATGGGTGTTCTAATTCATTTTTTAGTAAAAAAAAAAAAAAAGTTGATTGTTAACCTGTTTGTGAGATGTGTTAAAAATGTTTCGGGCAGCGACAGGTTAATAACTGCCAGGCGAGGTCATGTGACCCTGCAGTCTGGGTATAAGTGGTGTTTAGTACCAAGATCTCAGCTCAGTGAGACGTCCTTGCTCTACCTCAGAAGAAGTGTGTGCGCACGAAACGCGTCAGAGGGAGCCTGTGGACGTCGTTGACACTATGCCGCCGGTGCCATGTGGAGGCCCGGCGGCCACCTATAATTTTAAGAGGGTCAGTGGGTCACTTTCACTTGCCACCTGATTATATGTTTTACTTGTTTTTTTGAAATAAATTGAAGTAATATACTACACTATGAGTATCTCTCTGTGTCCTCTGTGAGGGGTCTTTCTCCCAATTTCACAGCCACAGAGTGATTTCAATCCCAGCCCTGGTTCCACTGAAGAGGAATATCCTATCCTGGGAGCTTCCTGACCTGCAGGATTTCGTTTTCCCACTAGAGGGCGTTATCGTCATCCATTTCAGCACATGACCAGAGGGAGAGAGGGGAATCTCCAGGATTCCTTACACACATGCGTATTTTAAATGCGCTTCTGGTTAGTTTGCATTCTTTCCATTGGCACTGGGAATTAATGAGCACCTTTTCAGGACTATTATTGTGTTGATTTGCATGATTTGATCATTTTACAGCGCTGCATTTTTATATGTATATAGAGTATAATGACCAAACTGGACAAAGCAATGGAGGACCAGCAAAGTCTGGTCACTTCATACACCATGGAGGGAGAGAAAGCACTGATTCCATCCATCAGTGAGCTGAAACTCACCCCATTGGATACAGTTAAGGAGAACCAGCCAAATCTGGTCACTCCTTACAACAATGAGGTTGAAAACAAATTTTGGGCTGCATTCGCCAATTTATTAAAGCCCAAAAAGCCTCCAAACTCCATAAAGAGTGGGCCGCCACCTCTGGTGGCTGCACATCTTGGAGACCTAATGCTTGAGCTGAATCCACAGAGCAAAATCGACAGTGGATTACTGAATGACCAAGCTTCAGTAAGCAGGGATGTTGAACGTCAACAATACTTTCCAACTCCGTCCATCCCTGCCATGACATCTGAACTGGTCCCATCCAGCTGTGTCAGGAAGGTCCAGTCATCCAAACTATGTTTGGAAAACTTCACCTTCCATAAGGTGCTTGGGGAGCTTTGGGAAAGTAGCGTTGGCCACCCATCCTGCCACTAACCAAAAGCTGGTGGTGAAGTTTGTCAAAAAAAGACAACTCCTGAAATCTAATCCCCTCCTTGCGCTTACTGAAAGATACATTCTAGAAGAAGGCAGAGATTGCCCATATATTACTCATATATATGGCTCATTCCAGACAAAGGTGAGTATTTTCTTTTCCCAGTTTCTTCATCTCTTCCCTGTCCATTACTGATCCACACCCCCTACAATAGTTATGAAAATGGTGTCTTTTTTGGGAGTCGATACATTCACAAGGATAAGCATCCCCCTGCCCCATGAGATGACCTCTCATCTAGTCAATCAGGCACGAAGTGCTAAGTTGGAGGAGGCAGAAGAGAGCTTCACTTGTGTCCCACGCCAGGTTTTTCTGAGGGCTCTGGCTGTAGATTAGGGGAACGCAGTAAAGCTAAGAGATGAACTCTAGAGTGCTCCCTACAAGGAGGAGCTTGGTGAAATAAACTGTACAGAGTAGAGGTTTTCCTCCACATACTAAGAGGCTGCCAGCATTGACTTTTGACACTGCTAGCTGCCTGGATGTCTTTGGCCACAAATCTTTGAGTCACTGAGCTGGAATAAATCTACAACTAGCAAGATAAAAGAGGTCAGGACTCCTGATCTACAAACATCTTCCAGGATGCTGAACCAAAGTATGGAAGTCATTGGATCACCCTAAAAGCCAGACAAAACTAGTATTGGGAAAAAGCTATTCCAGTGATGGTGGCCTACGTTTCTTCTCTGTCCGGTTTTCCAGAAATCCCCCAGGAGGCACTTAGTAAAGATAACATACTGCACTGTCTGCCAGCATGCGTGTCTCTATATAGTCCTCCACAATGTGAAATTTTCATTGTCTATAATCCAACCCATTTTTCTTATTTTTTCAGACTCATCTGGTCTTTGTTATGGATAATCTGAGCGGAGGAGAGCTTCGTGACCTGATAACATTTTCAGCTCCACTTCCTCTGGACACCATAAGGTAAGTTTGATGTCAGGGTCAGTTTGGAATCAGGGTTGGTTGATCACTGATCCCATCCATCCTTAACCCTATGTACTATATTTAGAAGTCACTTCATCTTTAATTTAACTGATCTGTGATATTTTTCGATGCTAACTCATGTATTTCTTTTTCCATTAGAAATCTAACGGCAGAAATTGTATGCGGCCTGCAATTCCTGCATGCCAAAGAGATCATTCACCAAAATCTGAAGCCGGAAAACATCCTCTTAGACAGCGCCCGCCATGCCAGAATTGCAGATTTTGGATTATCAGTGAGGGGAGTCACCGAGTCTAAGAGAACTCATGGATATGCAGGGACACCAACCTACATGGCTCCAGAAGTACGTATAAGCCCGATATCAGACTTAATTGTAATATTTATCAAGATATACCAATGAACATGGCTGAATATAGAGAAAAGATAAAAGGGTGCTCAAGTTTCACTTAATGGAGAATCTCTCCACTGGTGCCCTGGGTTGTTTATAGTGGGTTCCCAGGCCAGAACAATACCCCCAACAAAAGGTGGTAAGTTCCAAGACCTGGAGCACTGTTGGAGCTTCTTTGTAGGGGACATTGAGGCCAGTTGTACATGTATGGATCTGTCCAGCCCAATTCACACATACAATTGGGGTAAAACCTCCAGTAATTGCTCAGCTACTATATTCTTTCTTCTGTTTAACATGGGGAGCGCTTGTGAATATTGAGCTATTGGGGTCAGTATACCTTCATCCACCTACATTAAAGGGACAGTTAAAGCGTACCTTTAGGAAAAGACCTAGAGTGTTTAACTGTTTCCCATTCCATCAAACATGTAAAAAGTTTGATGCCGTTTCAGTGCAATTTTAGTCCTACGTAAGCTTCATAATTGCATAAATCACTATGTTGTAATTAGAGATGAGCGAATCGAACTAGGCGAACCGGAATTCGAGTCGAATTTCAGGAAATATTCGATTCGTGTCGAAACCGAAATTTTGCCTACTTCGGGTGCGCGAATCGAACATTTCCCGATCAGCCGGCAAAAGTGTCCCTGCAGTGAGCTCCGCTATTTCTGACAGTTCTCTGACAGAAGGAACACATGTTTAGCGGTTGAAACATTGTATCTATTAGTTTACATTTAGGATACAGATGTTTCAACCACTGTACATGTGAAGAAGTTGTGAGAGAACTGTCAGAAATAGAGGAACTCTGCACATACACTTTTTGCCGGCTTGGAATTATTCTTCTTTTCATCCTACTTCTTCTTCTTCTTCATCCTCAGAAGAAGAGGATGAGGATGAGGATGAAGAAGAAGAAGAAGAAGAAGAAGAAGCAGAAGAAGTAGGATGAAAAGAAGAATAATTCCAAGCCGGCAAAAAGTGTATGTGCAGAGTTCCTCTATTTCTGACAGTTCTCTCACAGCTTCTTCACATGTACAGCGGTTGAAACATCTGTATCCTAAATGGAAACTAATAGATACAATTTGTATCTATTAGTTTCCATTTAGGATACAGATATTTCAACCGCTGTACATGTGAAGAAGCTGTGAGAGAACTGTCAGAAATAGAGGAACTCTGCACATACACTTTTTGCCGGCTTGGAATTATTCTTCTTTTCATTCTTCTTCTTCTTCCTCATCCTCATCCTCATCCTCATCCTCTTCTTCTGAGGATGAGGATGAAGAAGAAGAAGAAGAAGAAGTAGGATGAAAAGAAGAATAATTCCAAGCCGGCAAAAAGTGTATGTGCAGAGTTCCTCTATTCTGCAGATACACTTAGAGGAGCTCTGCAGATACACTTAGAGGAGCTCTGCACATACACTTTTTGCCGGCTTGGAATTAATCTTATTTTCATCCTACTTCTTCTTCTTCTTCTTCTTCTTCTTCATCCTCATCCTCAGAAGAAGAAGAGGATGAGGATGAGGATGAAGAAGAAGAAGAAGAAGTAGGATGAAAATAAGAATAATTCCAAACCGGAAAAAAGTGTATGTGCAGAGCTCCTCTAAGTGTATCTGCAGAGCTCCTCTAAGTGTATCTGCAGAATAGAGGAACTCTGCACATACACTTTTTGCCGGAAACCGCTGTATGGAGTGAATGTCCCAGAACTGTCAGAAATAGACTATTTATGACAGTTCTGGGACATTCACTGCATACAGCTGTTTTAACCGCTGTATGGAGGGAATGTCATGGAACTGTCAGAAATAGACTATTAATGACAGTTCTGGGACTGTCCTTCAATGCAGCGGTTGAAACATTGTATGTATTTGTTTCCATAAATGGATCCATTTATGGAAACAAATACATACAATGTTTCAACCGCTGTATGGAAGGACAGTCCCACAACTGTCATTAATAGTCTATTTCTGACAGTTCCATGACATTCCCTCCATACAGCGGTTAAAACAGCTGTATGGAGTGAATGTCCCAGATCTATCAGAAATAGACTATTTATGACAGTTCTGGGACATTCACTGCATACAGCTGTTTTAACCGCTGTATGGAGGGAATGTCATGGAACTGTCAGAAATAGACTATTAATGACAGTTCTGGGACTGTCCTTCCATGCAGCGGTTGAAACATTGTATGTATTTGTTTCCATAAATGGATCCATTTATGGAAACAAATACATACAATGTTTCAACCGCTGTATGGAAGGACAGTCCCACAACTGTCATTAATAGTCTATTTCTGACAGTTCCATGACATTCCCTCCATACAGCGGTTAAAACAGCTGTATGGAGTGAATGTCCCAGATCTATCAGAAATAGACTATTTATGACAGTTCTGGGACATTCACTGCATACAGCTGTTTTAACCGCTGTATGGAGGGAATGTCATGGAACTGTCAGAAATAGACTATTAATGACAGTTCTGGGACTGTCCTTCAATGCAGCGGTTGAAACATTGTATGTATTTGTTTCCATAAATGGATCCATTTATGGAAACAAATACATACAATGTTTCAACCGCTGCATGGAAGGACAGTCCCAGAACTGTCATTAATAGTCTATTTCTGACAGTTCCATGACATTCCCTCCATACAGCGGTTAAAACAGCTGTATGGAGTGAATGTCCCAGATCTATCAGAAATAGACTATTTATGACAGTTCTGGGACATTCACTGCATACAGCTGTTTTAACCGCTGTATGGAGGGAATGTCATGGAACTGTCAGAAATAGACTATTAATGACAGTTCTGGGACTGTCCTTCAATGCAGCGGTTGAAACATTGTATGTATTTGTTTCCATAAATGGATCCATTTATGGAAACAAATACATACAATGTTTCAACCGCTGCATGGAAGGACAGTCCCAGAACTGTCATTAATAGTCTATTTCTGACAGTTCCATGACATTCCCTCCATACAGCGGTTAAAACAGCTGTATGGAGTGAATGTCCCAGATCTATCAGAAATAGACTATTTATGACAGTTCTGGGACATTCACTGCATACAGCTGTTTTAACCGCTGTATGGAGGGAATGTCATGGAACTGTCAGAAATAGACTATTAATGACAGTTCTGGGACTGTCCTTCAATGCAGCGGTTGAAACATTGTATGTATTTGTTTCCATAAATGGATCCATTTATGGAAACAAATACATACAATGTTTCAACCGCTGCATGGAAGGACAGTCCCAGAACTGTCATTAATAGTCTATTTCTGACAGTTCCATGACATTCCCTCCATACAGCGGTTAAAACAGCTGTATGGAGTGAATGTCCCAGATCTATCAGAAATAGACTATTTATGACAGTTCTGGGACATTCACTGCATACAGCTGTTTTAACCGCTGTATGGAGGGAATGTCATGGAACTGTCAGAAATAGACTATTAATGACAGTTCTGGGACTGTCCTTCCATGCAGCGGTTGAAACATTGTATGTATTTGTTTCCATAAATGGATCCATTTATGGAAACAAATACATACAATGTTTCAACCGCTGCATGGAAGGACAGTCCCAGAACTGTCATTAATAGTCTATTTCTGACAGTTCTATGACATTCCCTCCATACAGCGGTTGAAACCGCTGTATGGAGTGAATGTCCCAGAACTGTCAGAAATAGACAGAAACTGTCACAGAACTGTCCTTCTTCTCATCCTTCTCCTTCTTCTCATCCTTCTTCTCATCCTTCTTCTCATCCTTCTCCTTCTTCTCATCCTTCTCCTTCTTCTCATCCTTCTCCTTCTGCTCATCCTTCTTCTCATCCTTCTCCTTCTTCTCATCCTTCTCCTTCTCCTTCTTCTCATCCTTCTCCTTCTCCTTCTTCTCATCCTTCTCCTTCTCATCCTTCTCCTTCTCATCCTTCTCCTTCTTCTCATCCTTCTCCTTCTTCTCATCCTTCTCCTTCTCCTTCTTCTCATCCTTCTCCTTCTCCTTCTCATCCTTCTCCTTCTTCTCATCCTTCTCCTTCTCCTCATCCTTTTTCTTCTCATCCTTCTCCTTCTCCTTCTTCTCATCCTTCTCCTTCTTCTCATCCTTCTCCTTCTTCTCATCCTTCTCCTTCTTCTCATCCTTCTCCTTCTTCTCCTTCTTCTCATCATTCTCCTTCTTCTCATCCTTCTCCTTCTTCTCATCCTTCTCATCCTTCTTCTCATCCTTCTTCTTCTCATCCTTCTCCTTCTTCTCATCCTTCTCCTTCTCCTTCTTCTCATCCTTCTCCTTCTTCTCATCCTTCTCCTTCTCATCCTTCTCCTTCTCCTTCTTCTCTTCCTTCTCCTTCTTCTCATCCTTCTCCTTCTTCTCATCCTTCTTCTTCTCATCCTTCTCCTCCTTCTTCTCATCCTTCTTCTCATCCTTCTTCTTCTCATCCTTCTCCTTCTTCTCATCCTTCTCCTTCTCCTTCTTCTCATCCTTCTCCTTCTTCTCATCCTTCTCCTTCTTCTCATCCTTCTCCTTCTTCTCATCCTTCTCCTTCTTCTCATCCTTCTCCTTCTCCTTCTTCTCTTCCTTCTCCTTCTTATCATCCTTCTCCTTCTTCTCATCATTCTCCTTCTTCTCATCCTTCTCCTTCTTCTCATCCTTCTTCTTCTCATCCTTTTCCTTCTTCTCATCCTTCTTCTTCTCATCCTTCTTCTTCTCATCCTTCTCCTTCTCATCCTTCTCTTTCTTCTCATCCTTCTCCTTCTCCTTCTTCTCATCCTTCTCCTTCTTCTCATCCTTCTCCTTCTCCTTCTTCTCATCCTTCTCCTTATTCTCAGCCTTCTTCTTCTCATCCTTCTCCTTCTCATCCTTCTCCTTCTCATCCTTCTCCTTCTTCTCATCCTTCTCCTTCTTCTCATCCTTCTCCTTCTCCTTCTTCTCATCCTTCTCCTTCTCCTTCTTCTCATCCTTCTCCTTCTCCTTCTTCTCATCCTTCTCCTTCTTCTCATCCTTCTCCTTCTTCTCATCCTTCTCCTTCTCCTTCTTCTCATCCTTCTCCTTCTCCTCATCCTTTTTCTTCTCATCCTTCTCCTTCTCCTTCTTCTCATCCTTCTCCTTCTTCTCATCCTTCTCCTTCTTCTCATCCTTCTCCTTCTTCTCATCCTTCTCCTTCTTCTCATCCTTCTCCTTCTTCTCATCCTTCTCCTTCTCCTTCTTCTCTTCCTTCTCCTTCTTATCATCCTTCTCTCTTCTCTTCTTCTTCTCATCCTTTTCCTTCTTCTCATCCTTCTTCTTCTCATCCTTCTCCTTCTCATCCTTCTCCTTCTCATCCTTCTTCTTTCTTCCTTCTCTCCTTCTCCTTCTTCTCATCCTTCTCCTTCTTCTCATCCTTCTCCTTATTCTCAGCCTTCTTCTTCTCATCCTTTCTCCTTCTCATCCTTCTCCTTCTTCTCACCTTCTCCTTCTTCTCATCCTTCTCCTTCTTCTCATCCTTCTCCTTCTCCTTCTTCTCATCCTTCTCCTTCTCCTTCTTCTCATCCTTCTCCTTCTTCTCATCCTTCTCCTTCTCCTTCTTCTCATCCTTCTCCTTCTCCTCATCCTTTTTCTTCTCATCCTTCTCCTTCTCCTTCTTCTCATCCTTCTCCTTCTTCTCATCCTTCTCCTTCTTCTCATCCTTCTCCTTCTTCTCCTTCTTCTCATCATTCTCCTTCTTCTCATCCTTCTCCTTCTTCTCATCCTTCTCATCCTTCTTCTCATCCTTCTTCTTCTCATCCTTCTCCTTCTCCTTCTTCTCATCCTTCTCCTTCTTCTCATCCTTCTCCTTCTTCTCATCCTTCTCCTTCTCATCCTTCTCCTTCTTCTCTTCCTTCTCCTTCTTCTCATCCTTCTCCTTCTTCTCATCCTTCTTCTTCTCATCCTTCTCCTCCTTCTTCTCATCCTTCTTCTCATCCTTCTTCTTCTCATCCTTCTCCTTCTTCTCATCCTTCTCCTTCTCCTTCTTCTCATCCTTCTCCTTCTTCTCATCCTTCTCCTTCTTCTCATCCTTCTCCTTCTTCTCATCCTTCTCCTTCTCCTTCTTCTCTTCCTTCTCCTTCTTATCATCCTTCTCCTTCTTCTCATCATTCTCCTTCTTCTCATCCTTCTCCTTCTTCTCATCCTTCTTCTTCTCATCCTTTTCCTTCTTCTCATCCTTCTTCTTCTCATCCTTCTTCTTCTCATCCTTCTCCTTCTCATCCTTCTCTTTCTTCTCATCCTTCTCCTTCTCCTTCTTCTCATCCTTCTCCTTCTTCTCATCCTTCTCCTTCTTCTCATCCTTCTCCTTATTCTCAGCCTTCTTCTTCTCATCCTTCTCCTTCTCATCCTTCTCCTTCTCATCCTTCTCCTTCTTCTCATCCTTCTCCTTCTTCTCATCCTTCTCCTTCTCCTTCTTCTCATCCTTCTCCTTCTCCTTCTTCTCATCCTTCTCCTTCTCCTTCTTCTCATCCTTCTCCTTCTTCTCATCCTTCTCCTTCTTCTCATCCTTCTCCTTCTCCTTCTTCTCATCCTTCTCCTTCTCCTCATCCTTTTTCTTCTCATCCTTCTCCTTCTCCTTCTTCTCATCCTTCTCCTTCTTCTCATCCTTCTCCTTCTTCTCATCCTTCTCCTTCTTCTCATCCTTCTCCTTCTTCTCCTTCTTCTCATCATTCTCCTTCTTCTCATCCTTCTCCTTCTTCTCATCCTTCTCATCCTTCTTCTCATCCTTCTTCTTCTCATCCTTCTCCTTCTCCTTCTTCTCATCCTTCTCCTTCTTCTCATCCTTCTCCTTCTTCTCATCCTTCTCCTTCTCATCCTTCTCCTTCTCCTTCTTCTCTTCCTTCTCCTTCTTCTCATCCTTCTCCTTCTTCTCATCCTTCTTCTTCTCATCCTTCTCCTCCTTCTTCTCATCCTTCTTCTCATCCTTCTTCTTCTCATCCTTCTCCTTCTTCTCATCCTTCTCCTTCTCCTTCTTCTCATCCTTCTCCTTCTTCTCATCCTTCTCCTTCTTCTCATCCTTCTCCTTCTTCTCATCCTTCTCCTTCTTCTCATCCTTCTCCTTCTCCTTCTTCTCTTCCTTCTCCTTCTTATCATCCTTCTCCTTCTTCTCATCATTCTCCTTCTTCTCATCCTTCTCCTTCTTCTCATCCTTCTTCTTCTCATCCTTTTCCTTCTTCTCATCCTTCTTCTTCTCATCCTTCTTCTTCTCATCCTTCTCCTTCTCATCCTTCTCTTTCTTCTCATCCTTCTCCTTCTCCTTCTTCTCATCCTTCTCCTTCTTCTCATCCTTCTCCTTCTCCTTCTTCTCATCCTTCTCCTTATTCTCAGCCTTCTTCTTCTCATCCTTCTCCTTCTCATCCTTCTCCTTCTCATCCTTCTCCTTCTTCTCATCCTTCTCCTTCTTCTCATCCTTCTCCTTCTCCTTCTTCTCATCCTTCTCCTTCTCCTTCTTCTCATCCTTCTCCTTCTCCTTCTTCTCATCCTTCTCCTTCTTCTCATCCTTCTCCTTCTTCTCACCCTTCTCCTTCTCCTTCTTCTCATCCTTCTCCTTCTCCTTCTTCTCATCCTTCTCCTTCTCCTTCTCCTTCCTCATCTCCAAGGGCATTTAAATTAAAGGTACAGTGTTCTGCACTAATTTAAAGGCTCTCTGAAGCCTAGAAACCCTTTAAATAAGTCATCTTCGTAGCGGAGAAATTCGCATCGAATCGAATTTCACACTGGAATTCGCCGAATCAGCCGAATCGAATTTTTCATTTCTTCGCTCATCTCTAGTTGTAATCTCTCGTCCTCTGCCTGGTCTGACATCATGTTAATCCTTCTTTCTATTATGTTTCTTTAGGTCCTAGAAAACATGGATTATTTCAGCATGGTTGATTATTTCTCCCTTGGAATAATAGTATTCGAGAGGGCGGTTGGCAACCATCCCTTCATCGCCAGAATGGACAACCTACACCAAGTGCAGCAGAAAATGAATCATCTGGAGCCCAATTATCCATTGGATATGAACATTGACCTCTGCAACCTCCTAAAAGAGTAAGTACACACAGAGCCTCGGCTTGTCTATTGCTCAGATATTGATAGTGTTATTGCTCATTCTGTGTCACTTATATTTCATTCTCTAATTATATTTTATTCTTCTTTACAGCTTCTGTGGAAAGACCAGGAGGGACGAAACTACCTAACCAGTGACATCAGGAGCCGCCCGTTCTTCAAGACCATCGATTGGGCAAAGTTAGAGGGAAGAAAGTCATGCACACCAATTGAATCAGTAAGTATACTAATAATGGAGTGCAACCACATTGGAGGGGGAGGGGAGATTTTCAGTGGCAGGCTCTTCGCCGTCTAAAACATCTGTTTTTACAGAATTTTCAGATTTGTCTATGAATTGTTATTACTACGCAATCATACCGCCGCTGAATTTAGGCATTGGATGGGGGATACACGCTGGAACGAGTTCGCTTTGCTGCACCAGTTCCGCATGGGTCTGTCAGAACCCCTAAAGGATGAGCTGGCCCGGGTGGAGGGTCCCGAGTCATTAGAGGACCTAACTGCCCTGACGATAAAAATAGACGAAGACTGCGGGAACGCAGGTTTGAGAGGTCCGGCCAGGGTCGCGGAAATTCCTGGGGTCCATTCCAAGGCCCCAGCCAACCAACCAGACCAAGTGTCCAGAACCCACCTCCAGGAGACGTTCAAGAACCCATGCAACTAGGCCTGGCTCGGCCTAAATTATGACCAGAAGAACGCCAGCGGAGACGCTCTCAGAACCTCTGCCTCTACTGTGGTGAAGCCGGTCATATGGTACGATCCTGCCCTCAGAAAATGAGTAAGTGTACCTCTTTTTCTTCTTTGTCTATTGGCAAAGTCAGTCCTTCCCAATACTTATTTGTGCCCCTCTCCTTTCAGCTTCCAGAAAGGACTGTGGAGGTGAAAGCCATAATTGATTCGGGGGCATGCAGTTGTTTCCTGGATCTAGACTTTGCTCGCCAGCAGAGAATTCCCCTCCAACCTAGAAGGAGGGGCTTTAACATATTTTTGGCCGATGGCTCCCAGATAAAATCAGGAGTGGTTAATCAGCAAACTCCCCCCATCGCCAATACCATTGCCAACCAGCACCAGGAATTCCTCCACCTGGATGCCATTGCGTCACCTCTTTTCCTAGTCATTTTGGGGCTCCCTTGGTTGCGGGCCCATAACCCCCAAATTGACTGGGAAACCGGGTCAATCTTGTTCCCTTCCCCATACTGTCAGGAACACTGTCGCACTTTGGGCCCGGCAGCCCACTGGGTCCTCCTATGCTCCGAAGGGGACTCTGATCTGAAACAGGTTATTCCCGCAGCATATCATGAGTTCTTGGATGTATTCAGTAAGCGAGGAGCAGATACCCTGCCCAACCACCGCCCGTATGACTGTCCCATTGATTTGTTGCCCGGCTCCGAGATTCCTTTTGGGCAAATTTTACCCCTATCTGAACTTGAATTGGGGGCCCTGAAGGAATATATAGAGGACAGTCTCCAGAAGGGGTTCATCCGTCCCTCCACTTCACCAGCAGGGGCGGGGATCTTCTTCGTGGAAAAAAAAGACAAGTCTCTGAGGCCGTGTATTGACTATCGGGAGCTGAACAGAGTCACGATTAAAAATCGTTACCTGTTGCCATTGGTACCAGAGTTATTTCAGAGCCTGAAGGCTGCGGTCATATTTACTAAACTCGACCTAAGGGGGGCCTACAACCTGGTTCGCATAAGGGAGGGGGACGAGTTGAAGACGGCATTCCGTACCCGGTTTGGGCATTTCGGATATCTGGTCATGCCATTTGGGCTGTGCAATGCTCCGGCCACATTCCAACATTTTGTAAACAATATTTTCAGGGATTTCCTTGACATTTTTGTTATCGTTTACCTAGACGATATACTGATCTTCTCATCCTCCCTGAAGGATCACAGGATACATGTGGCAAGGGTGTTGGGGCGGTTGTGTCAGCATGGGTTATACGCCAAGGCAGATAAGTGTTGTTTCGAGCAATCTAGCATTACCTTTCTGGGTCTGATTATCTCCACCGCAGGGATCGCGATGGACCCTCAGAAGGTCTGTGCAATTTTGGATTGGCCTGTACCCACAGACAAAAAGGGCGTCCAGCGGTTTATCGGTTTTGCAAACTTTTATCGGAAGTTCATTAAGAACTTTTCGGGTCTGGTCTCCCCCATAACTCAGCTAACCAAACTTGGAACCCGGTTCAGATGGATGCCAGAGGCTCAGGAAACCTTTGAGGCCTTGAAGAAGCTATTTACCTCGGCACCCATTCTGGGCCATCCAGACGCTGCCCTGCCCTACATCTTGGAAGTAGATGCATCGGAGAATGTGGTGGGATCCATCCTGTCCCAGCGAAAAGGCACCAAAGAATTACTCCATCTAGCGTTCTTCTCGAGAAAACTTACCCCAGCCGAGAAGAACTACGATATCGGCGATCGAGAGTTGTTAGCCATCAAAACGGCACTAGAAGAATGGAGGTACTTGCTGGAAGGTGCCTCACACCCCATCTTGATCTTCACGGATCATAAGAATCTTGAGTACCTGAGGACCGCCAAACGTTTACGCCCACGACAGGCAAGATGGGCACTGTTCTTCTCCAGGTTCTTTTTTCATATCACGTACAGGCCCGGATCTAAAAATACGAAACCTGATGCATTATCACGCATGTTTGAGGACTCCAAAGAAGAACCGGTACCTGATACTATTCTGTCTTCAGGAAATTTCTTGGCGCTCCAGACAGACCTTCGGTCCAAGCTAATGGATGCATCCACGGCCATGTCAACCCCAGTTGGGGTGTCCCTCCAGAGCAAGGGGGGACTCCTATGGAAGGAAGGATTAATCATGGTACCTGAAGAAGTCCGAACCCTTGTCTTGGGACATTGCCATGACCACCCGATGGCAGGACACTTTGGCCCAGCCAAGACCCTGGAGCTTCTCCAACGCTCTTTTTGGTGGCCGAACATGGCCAAGGATTGCAAGCTCTATGTAAGATCCTGCACCATCTGCCAGAAAAACAAGCCATCGAGGAACAAGGCTTAGGGACTGCTGCAGCCTGTGCCGATTCCCGAACGACTTTGGCAAAGGATCGCGATGGACTTTATAGTCGAGCTCCCACCGTCCCAAGACCACAACGCGATCCTTGTGGTCGTTGATCGACTATCAAAGATGGCCCACTTCGTTCCATTGAAGAAGACTCCGTCAGCATCCAAGACGGCGCGAATATTTATCCAGGAAATTGTAAGACTAGATGGGGTCCCAGAGGACATTGTCTCTGATCGAGGGGTCCAATTCACATCTAGATTTTGGAGGGCTCTGTGCAAGGCTCTGGATATCAAGTTATCCCTCTCCTCTGCATTCCACCCTCAGACCAACGGACAGACCGAGAGAACCAACCAGACCCTGGAACAATACTTGCGTTGCTACACGTCCTTCCTTCAGGATAATTGGTTACCACTCTTACCCTTGGCGGAATTTGCATACAACAACGCAAGCCATTCAGCAACAGGGCAATCTCCGTTCTTTTCTAACTACGGATTTCACCCTGTCTTTCTTCCTGATTTGGTCTCTGAATGCCCAGTTCCGGCAACACAAGACGCATTAACTTTCTTCTCCTCAAACAACAAAGTATTGCAGGAAGCGATCGCTCGGGCCCAGGAGGACAACAAGAAGGCGTTTAACAAGAAACGAAGAGGGGATCTGGTGCTGCAGCCCGGGGATAAGGTGTGGTTGGCAACAACCAACTTGAAAATGCTATGTCCTTCGAAGAAATTGGGACCTAAATTTGTGGGGCCTTTTTGTGTGAAGCAAATGATCAACGAGGTGGCATATGAGCTTATCCTTCCTGAAACGTTCAAAATTCATCCAGTATTCCACGTTTCCCTGCTTAAACCAGTGATTCCAGATGCCTTCCCAGAACGAGAATCCAGGCCTCCGGAGGCCATAACTGTTGTAGGACAAGAAGAATTTGAGGTGGAAACGATCCTGAAGTGCCGAAGGAGGGGGGGCCAGACCCAATTCCTAATTAAGTGGAAGGGCTATGGTCCAGAGGACAATTCCTGGGAACCAGCCCTCAATGTTCATGCACCTAGACTTGTCCGGGAGTTTCTTCGTGATCACCCGTGGTGGAGAGATCGGGTGGGCACCCGGAGGTTGCCCGTAGGGAGGGGGCAATGTCGGGGATCGCAGTGGCGCTGGTCTCGGCGCAGGCGCAGTGCACCGCCCTGTGCAGGGACACGGGCACTAGGGCCTGGCCGACCGTGGCGATCGAGCTCGCGCATGCGCAGTAGAGGCCGCGGGCGCGCGCTTGGCACCAATGACAGTGCAGGGCGCGATATTTAAACAGCCCTGAGCTGTCATTCAGTGCCTTCTGGTCTATCCTGTATCCTGTATCTGCGAACCTGTTTCTTGTAAGTTGCTGACCCAGATTGTACCTGACCTTGCTGTATTCTCCTACTCTGACCCTTGGCTTGCCTGACCTCTCTCCTGGATGCCCCCTATTGGACCTTCTGTTGCTGACCTGGCGTGTGACCCGACTATTCTCTGCCCGCTGCTTTGTACCGCACCGTCCGCATAGTTACCGACCCGGCCTGCCTGACCTTGTACGTGCTCAGCCATCCATCCATCCCAATGGGGTCTCCCAACCTCCTCATATCAGGCTCTTCCCCGTGGGAGCCCCTGGCGAATACCCCTACCACTGACGGGTGTCCTCAGTAGCCACGACCTGGTCTCAGGGTACTCCAAGTCCATCCCCACCATCAGGGGCCCTGGTGAACAAGTACTCTGGAGCTTAGATTCCGTGCGCTGGGGGGACGCCTGATCAGTGGAGTGCTAGTGGTACCGCCGGGTGGTCCCTTACAAAAAATTTAGATTCCAAAATGTCTGCATACATTATATAGGAAATGCTACACCTCCCAGCTAGTGCCTTCTATCATGTCCATGTCATTAGTATTGGAGATCCATCACCCCCCTTTGGGAGGCATGTAGCACCTTATCATCATTATGATCCTTATGACATACCCTGGGGGGGGGGGGGGGCATTAAAAGCTGAAATAGCTCAGTTGGAAGAGCGTTAGACTGCAAGGTCTGAAGGTCCCTGGTTCAATCCCAGGTTTCAGCAACTGCACATGCTCCTTTGTAGAATAAGATTGAATCCACCATGGAGGAGGTTTTGATTGTGTTACATTGTAACATGAGATGAAATGAATATGTCAGCTAAAAACTACCCTGCTTCCTGGATTAAATGAAACCATGCAGGAGCGAAGTGAGAAATCACAGGGCTCCATAGCAAAGACAAAGAAAATAAAGCCATTAAACAACACCTTAATGATACGCATATGGTGCCATTTATTGCTTGTTTTTCTACGCAGAGAAATAAATGAGAAATGCACAAAAATGCACAGCTAAAAAAAACTGCAAAACTCAACACTTAACCACTTGGGGATCACCTAACGCAGATTTACTGCGGCAGAGAGGCCCTGCTGCACCAGATCATGTACATGTACATTGAGCTGGCATTTCCAGGTAGGGGGCGCACACACGCACCTGCAGCCCCGGCTATGCTATATTTTGCTACAGTACAAGCTCAACAGCAGGACCCAGCCAAAGATTTATAGCTAGGACCCGCTGATTGGCTGAGCGAATGACAGAAGAGAGCCCTGTGTTGGCAAATAACACAGATCTCTCTACAGAGTGGAATGATGTGGCTGTGCTTTTTTTCTCCCTGCAAAGCAGGAAGATAAAACAGTCACATTGCTTACTGAAAGTAGCACACAGTACACACTTTACACTTCTTAAGTACATAGTTAACCCTTTGATTGCCCCTAGACGTTAACCCCTTCCCAGCCAGTGCCATCAGTACAGTGACAGTATATAGTGTCATCACTGATCACAGTATTAGTGTCACCGAAGATGTCAGTGTCATTTAGTCAGTTCCTCTCAGTGCCAGCATCAGATTTCCTGCCGCAACCCCTCATTCTCTGTTCACCACAGCGCCCTCTCCTCTAATGCTCACCTCTGCACCCCTCATTCTCCGTTCACCACAGCGCCCCCTCCTCTAATGCTCACCTCTGCACCCCTCATTCTCCGTTCACCACAGCACCTCCTCCTCTAATGCTCACCTCTGCACCCCTCTTTCTCTGCTTACTACAGTGCCCCCTCCTCTGATGCTCACCTCTGCACCCCTTATTCTCTACTCACAGCACCCCTTCCTCTGATGCTCACCTCTGCACCCCTCATTCTCTGTTCATCACAGTGCCCCCTCCTCTGATGCTCACCTCTGAACTCCTCATTCTCTGTTCACCACAGCACCTCCTCCTCTAATGCTCACCTCCATACCCCCTTGTAGGCAGGTGCCTAAAATGTTACCGCTGATCTTCACTTTTGAAGTGATCAATAGAATAAATCTTCGGCGCCTAGAATAAGTGATGCACCGATATATCGGTGGCCAGAAATAGGGTTATTGGCATTTTGCGGATAGAAAAAAAAAGGTGCAGATAATGGCTTGTTGCGTCCCACAGACACGACATTGAATTCAATGCAAAATTGCGGCCCATAGACTTCAGTGCAAAATCGTGTCCAATGGCCTTTAATGCAAAATTGTGTACCATTGACTTCAATGCAAAATCATATGATGCCCTAGCTGCGCATGCACGCCCTCGGACGCGGCCGATGACATAGGCTCTTTACCATGTGATCAGCTATGTCCAATCGCTGGTGATCACATGTAAACAGGAAATTCTAGTTGTCGACACTCCTCTCCTCACACTAACAGCGCACGAGCAGAGGAGAACCGATAAGCGGCAATCTTCAGAGGAGACATATACACTGATATTCAGGGTACTGATCATCAGTGCCCTGATTATTATCAGTGCAGCCCCATCAGTGCCCATAAATGCTGCCTTTCAGTGCCCATTAGTGATGCCTGTCAGTGCCCATCAATGCTGCCTATCAGTGCCCATTAGTGATGCCTGTCAGTGCCCATCAGTGATGCCTGTCAGTGCCCATCAGTGCCTCCTCATCAGTGCAGTCTATTAGTACCCATCAGTGCCACCCATCAGTGCCTATCAATGTCCATCATGCCACCTATCAGTGCCCAACATTGCCACTTATCAGTGCCCATCAGTGATATCTGTCAGTGCCCATCAGTGCCTCCTCATCAGTGCAGTCTATTAGTACCCATCAGTGCCTATCAATGTCCATCATGCCGCCTATCAGTGCCCAACATTGCCACCTATCAGTGCCCATCAGTGATGTCTGTCAGTGCCCATCAGTGATGTCTGTCAGTGCCTATCAGTGACGTCTGTCAGTACCTCATCAGTGCAGTCTATTAGTACCCCTTAGTGCCTATCAATGTCCATCAGTGCCGCCTATCAGTGCCCAACACTGCCGCCTATAAGTGCCCATCAGTTCCACATATCAGTGCCCATCAGTGCCTCTTCGTCAGTGCTGTCTATCAGTGCTGCATCATCAGTGCACATCAGTGAAGGAGAAAAATTACTTATTTTAAAAATTTTATAAACAGAAACTAAGAAAACCTTTTTTTCCCCCAAATTTTCGGGCTTTTTTTGTTTAGCAAAAAAATATAAAACCCAGTGGCGATTAAATAGCACCCAAATAAATCTCTATTTGTGTCAAACAAATGATAAAAATTTCATATGAGTACAGTATTGCATGACCGCGCAATTGTCATTCAAAGGGCGACAGCAGTGAAAGCTGATAACTAGCCTGGGCAGGAAGGGGGCAAAAGTGCCCAGTAGGCAAGTGGTTAAACTACATTTACATGAACTGCCCATCAAAATAAATGGGTATCCATGGGCCACTCATAGACCAGAGGATCCACCAACTCTATTTAGCATTGCCTTCTGAAAACCATACAGGGGTGCTGTTCCATGACCGGTCACTCTGCTTAAGGGGCAGAGGGCAATAGTGACTGGTCAGCTGTGCCCCCTCAAATGTCAATCAAGCTTTATGGTCCAATGGCAGTCAGGGTGCCATTGTCTATCATGTATAGGTCTGTGTATCCCTCCATGGATATGCCTCCCCAGACCATCACTGACCCACCACCAAAACGGCCATGCTGAACCATGTTACAGGCAGCAGAATGTTCTCCACGGCTTCTCCAGACCCTTTCACGTCTGTCACATGTGCTCAGGGGGAACCTGCTCTCATCTGTGAAAAGCACAGGGCTCCAGTGGTGGACCTGCCAATTCTGGTGTTCAATGGCAAATGCCAATCCAGCTCTATGGTGCAGGACAGTGAGCACAGGGGCCACTAGAAGACGTCGGGCCCTCAGACCACCCTCAAGAAGTCTGTTTCTGATTGTTTGGTCAGAGACATTCACACCAGTGTCCTGCTGGAGATCATTTTGTAGGGCTCTGGCAGTGCTCATCCTGTTCCTCCTTGCACAAAGGAGTAGATACCAGTCCTTCTGATGGGTTAAGGACCTTCTATGGCCCTGTCCAGCTCTCCTAAAGTAACTGCCTGTCTCCTGGAATCTCCTCCATGCTCTTGAGACTGTGCTGGGAGACACAGCAAACCTTCTAGCAATGTAATGATGGGCCATCCTGGAGGAGTTGGACTGCCTGTGCAACCTCTGTAGGGTCCAGGTATGGCCTCATGCTACCAGTAGTGACACTGACCCGAGCCAAATGCAAAACGAGTGAAAAACAGTCAGAAAAGATGAGTAGGGAAAAAATGTCAGTGGCCTCCACCTGTAAAACCATTCCTGTTTTGGGGGTTGTCTCATTGTTGCCCATCCAGTGCGCCTGTTAATTTCATTAACACCAAAGCAGCTGAAACTGATTAACAACCCCCTCTGCTACTTACCTGACCAGATCAATATCCCCCTCCCCTGTATATAATAATCCTCTGAATATCCCTGTTTGTGGTGACAGTGTGTGTTAGGAATGTTTATTGTTCTTTGCCAACATTGTGAAGAGTTGATAGTCCCAAAACTATCTGGTGGCAGTTTGGAATTTATAGGGTTTTTGCATAATTAATTAACCCAGTGACAATCACTCTCAGGCTGCTGGCACATAGATTGTGGTCCTGCAAGCTGGAAAATATGCAGGGTGCAGCTGAGAGTGGCATTGCTACGCAAGTGACAGCGCAGTGTGAGATTGGCTGGTCCTTTGTCACAAGTTGGTGAGAAGGGCAGGGGTCGGGCACCGCGCTCGTCACAATATAGGCTTTGCAATCTTTTTTTCTAGAACAGGCCACCAGAATGTACGTTGCAGGCACCACCTGCCTGGAGTTTGCATGTTCTCCCTGTGTCTGCATGGTATGTTTTAGGAGTATTTATATAGCACCGTCAATTTACGCATGACCTTTTTGTCTCCCGCTCCCTTAACCTACTGGCAATTACAGAAACCTGTCTTCATGTAGCAGATTCTGCTTCTTCCACAGCACTTTCCTATGGAGGCCTCATCTGGACTCACTCACCCAGACCCAGGCCCAGTCAGGGTCCTGACCTCAACCCGATTGAAATGCTGTGGCATGACCTTAAGAGAGCGATTCACACCAGACATCCCAAGAATATTGCTACACTGAAACAGTTTTGTGAAGAGGAGTGGTCCAAAATGACTCCAGATCGTTGTGCAGGTCTGATCTGCAACTACAGGAAACGTTTGGTTGAGGTTATTGCTGCCAAAGGAGGGTCAACCAGTTATTAAGTCCAAAGGTTCACATACTTTTTCCTCCCTGCACTGTGAATGTTTACATGGTATGTGCAATTAAACCATGGCGACATCTAATGTTTGTGTAGTATTATGTTCAGCAGACTGTGTTCTTCTATTGTTGTGACTTAGATGATGTTCAGAACACATTTTATGCCCAACTCATGCAAAACTCCACGTAATCCCAAGGGGTTCACATACTTTTTCTTGCAACTGTACATGAAGTCTAAGGCCTCGACCATTACAACCATGGCAGACTGATGACACCAGAAATCTTAGGAGACAGTCGTGCGCTGGAGCGATTGTGGTGTAAAACCAAATCCCACCAAGCTTTCACCCGATATAAGTCTACTTTCTTCACATACAATTCCTCCCTTCATGCTGCCAAACAAGCCTACTTTGTCACTCTCATCAATACCTTGTCATCCACTTCTCGTCGTCTCTTCTCTACTTTGTCCACCTCCACCCAGTACCTCACTCACTGCTTACGAGATTGCCAATCCTTTCAAAAACATGATTGATGCAATTTGTAGGGGCATCTCCGCTACACAGACATCCATCCCACTTAGCATACCTTATACTAAACCTCCCTCAACACTTTCCTCTTCTGACCTTCCTACTACTGGAGAGGTCACTAAGGTTTTCTCAGAAGCCCGTCTCACTACCTGCCCCCTGGATCCTGTCCCCTCACGACTACTATGGTCACCCTCTTCTTCTGTCCTATGCTCCCTCACTCACATCTTCAATCTCTCCCTCTCTAATGGTGCCTTCCCCTCCCCTCTAATGCATGAGCACATCACTCCCATAATTAAAAAGTCCACACTGGACCCCACCAACCTGAACAACCTGTTCCCGTTCAACTCTAAACTCTTGGAACGCTTAGTCTACAATCGCCTTAGCTCCTATCTCACCAACAACAACCTTCTTGACCCTTTACAGTCTGGCTTTCGCTCACTCCATTCCACTGAAACTGCCCTACTAAAGCTCACTAATGATTTACTAACTGCCAAAACCAATGGCCACTACTCCGTACTCATCCCAACCAACGGCCACTACTCCGTACTCATCCCAACCAACGGCCACTACTCCGTACTCATCCCAACCAACGGCCACTACTCCGTACTCATCCCAACCAACGGCCACTACTCCGTACTCATCCCAACCAACGGCCACTACTCCGTACTCATCCCAACCAACGGCCACTACTCCGTACTCATCCCAACCAACGGCCACTACTCCGTACTCATCCCAACCAACGGCCACTACTCCGTACTCATCCCAACCAACGGCCACTACTCCGTACTCATCCCAACCAACGGCCACTACTCCGTACTCATCCCAACCAACGGCCACTACTCCGTACTCTAACTACTTGACCTCTCTGCGGCCTTTGATACTGTTGACCATCCCCTCCCCCACAAAAAACTCCACTCTCTTGGCCTCCGAGACTCTGCTCTCTCCTTGTTCTCCTCCTATCGCAGCGTTACCTATAACTAGGTCTCCTCTTCTCCACTCCCTCTTTCTGTAGGGGTCCCTCAAGATCCGTCCTTGGGCCCCTACTCTTCTCCATCTACACCTCCTCCTTTGGTCACTTGATAAACTCCCATGGCTTTAAGTACCATCTCTATGCTGATGACACACAAATCTATCTTTCTACCCCTCACCTCACCCCTTCAGTCTCCTCCTCACCTCACCCCTTCAGTCTCCTCCTCACCTCACCCCTTCAGTCTCCTCTCGTATTACTAACCTACTAAGTGACATTTCGGCATGGATGTCACTCCACTTCCTCAAACTCAATATTTCCAAAACTGAGCTCATACTATTCTCTCCAGCCCGGGCCCCCTCCCCTGACTTCTCCATCAAGATCAATAATACAACCATCAGTCCCTCCCCTCATGCCAGGGTACTAGGTGTGATCCTAGACTCCCATCTGTCCTTTCAGCCCCAAATCCAATCACTGTCCAAATCTTGTAGACTTCACCTCCGCAACATCTCCAACCTCCGCAACATCTCCAAGATACGCCCGTTCCTAACCTCGGAAACCACTAAGCAACTTATTCACTCCCTTGTTATATCTCGCCATGACTATTGTAACTCCCTCCTCATTGGCTGACCTCATCGCAGGCTATCCCCTCTTCAGTCTATCATGAATGCTGCTGCCAGACTCATCCACCTTACTAACCGTTCTGTATCTGCCACCCCTCTCTGCCAATCCCTCCACTGGCCTCCACTCAGTGTCCTCCATCCCTCTCTGCCAATCCCTCCACTGGCCTCCATTCAGTGTCCTCCACCCCTCTCTGCCAATCCCTCCACTGGCCTCCACTCAGTGTCCTCCATCCCTCTCTGCCAATCCCTCCACTGACCTCCACTCAGTGTCCTCCACCCCTCTCTGCCAATCCCTCCACTGATCTCCACTCAGTGTCCTCCACCCCTCTCTGCCAATCCCTCCACTGGCCTCCACTCAGTGTCCTCCATCCCTCTCTGCCAATCCCTCCACTGGCTTCCTGTTGCCCAATGAATAAAATTCAAAAACATTAACAATCACATATAAAGCCATTTATAACTCTGCCCCAAATTACAACACCAATATTGTCTTTAAATATCACCCAAACCATACTCTCCGCTCCTCCTACAACCTCCTGCTCTCTAGCTCTCTTGGCTCCTCCTCCCATGCTCCTCTCCAGCACATCTCCAGAGCTTCCCCCATCCTCTGGAACTCTCTACCCCAATCTATCAGACTATCGCCTACTCTGCCCACTTTTAGGCGATCTCTGAAAACCTCTCTCTTCAGGGAAGTCTTTCCGGCCCTCAGCTAATAACGGAATCTTCTATTCCTCCTACCAGTCCATCCCCCACAGTTATTACCTTTTGTACCATTAGCCCCTCCCTCTTAGATTGTAAGCTCCCAGGATCAGGGAGTATTGAACTGTATTGTTGCTGTATTGTCTCCTGTTATATTGTAAAGCGTGGAGCAAACTGTTGGCGCCATAAATCCTGTGTAATGTAGGTTAGGGCCCTTAGATTGTACACCCCTTGAGGGTTAGGGACTGATGTGAATGTACAATAAATATATGGCTGATCGTTTTTTTTTAAAAAAACAAACCACGTTTTTAACTTTAACCCGTTGCCCTCCAGAGGATTTACCCCCCCCCCCCTTCCTGACCAGGCCATTTTTTGCTATACAGCGCTACGTTACTTTAACTGACAATTGCGCAGTTATGCAACGCTGCACCCAAATTAAGTTTCCGTCCTTTTTTTTCCCCCATGAATAGAGCTTTTTTTCGGTGGTATTTGATCGCCTGTGCATTTTTTACATTTTTGCACTATAAAAAAAAAAAAAAAAGACTGAAAAGTTTGAGAAAAAAACAATATTTTTGACTTTTTGCTATTAAACATGTCCAGTAAAAAAATGTAAAATTTCCTCATAAATTTGATCGCCTGTGTGTTTTTTATTTTTTGCGCTATAAAAAAGGCTGACGATTTTGAGAAAAAAAAAAACGATATTTTTGACTTTTTATGGCTCTATGCAGAGCCATACAAAACAGTGTGCAGGAGCTGACAGGCGAGAGATCAGTATTGTATACATACAGCTCTCTCCCCTCGTCGGTGATACTCAGTGATCGCCGGGTGCCGGCGGGGAATCAATGGCCAGGACACGGTGATCGACAGCTGAGGCCGCCAATGGCCCCTACCTGGAAATGCAAAATCACGTGACTTTGCGCAGCCATGCTGCTCTGTATCAGTACATCCGCTATAGGGCGGCGGGCAAACAGTTAAACTCTGCTGAACACATTGTGATCACTTTCCCCCTCATATCTCCGAGTCCTTGAAATATAAATCGGTTATTCCTGACACTCTCTGTCACAAAGAGATAAGAAGCCGCTTTCCATCAGATAAAGACAGAAATGTAATAATACACTGAAAGGAAAGATCACCGGAGCAGAAACATGCGGCATTTCCATTGCTGGGAGTTATGTGCCGAGTGTTACAATAAAAAGAAAAACTCGCCATCGCTTCCGGCACAGTCCGGCCCAATCGGACTTTCAGTTTCAGACTTCCGGGTGCAACAAGGAAAAAATGTGCAATATGATTTCCCTGCCCCTATATACCGCTCACTGACCGCCCTGCCGCTACATACCGCTCACTGACCTCCCTGCCGCTACATACCGCTCACTGACCGCCCTGCCCCTATATACCGCTCACTGACCGCCCTGCCGCTACATACCGCTCACTGACCGCCCTGCCCCTATATACCGCTCACTGACCGCCCTGCCGCTACATACCGCTCACTGACCGCCCTGCCGCTACATACCGCTCACTGACCGCCCTGCCGCTACATACCGCTCACTGACCGCCCTGCCCCTACATACCGCTCACTGACCGCCCTGCCGCTACATACCGCTCACTGACCGCCCTGCCGCTACGTACCGCTCACTGACCGCCCTGCCGCTACGTACCGCTCACTGACCTCCCTGCCGCTACGTACCGCTCACTGACCTCCCCTGCCGCTACATACCGCTCACTGACCTCCCCTGCCGTTACATACCGCTCACTGACCTCCCCTGCCGTTACATACCGCTCACTGACCTCCCCTGCCGCTACATACCGCTCACTGACCTCCCCTGCCGTTACATACCGCTCACTGACCTCCCCTGCCGTTACATACAGCTCACAGACCGCCCTGCCGCTACATACCGCTCACTGACCGCCCTGCCGCTGCATACCGCTCACTGACCTCCCCTGCCGCTGCATACCGCTCACTGACCTCCCTGCCGCTGCATACCGCTCACTGACCTCCCTGCCGCTACGTACCGCTCACTGACCTCCCTGCCGCAACATACCGCTCACTGACCTCCCTGCCGCTACGTACCGCTCACTGACCTCCCTGCCGCAACATACCGCTCACTGAGATTGTGCAGAATGCTCTAAGGTGGCTTGGCCTGAAAATTTCCAAAAGGAACCATTGCCATCTCGGGACCGAGAGAGGGTGACTACCTTCCGACATACAGGGGAACCATAGGCAGTTGGTAGCCACCCTCTAACAGGAAGTAAAAAAAAAAAAGAAAGAATAATTTGTAGATTTCTAGAATGGTTGCCAGCAGCAGAGGAGCGATGCCGGATTCCGCCAGCAGTGGAGAAGCGATGGTGGATTCTGCCAGCAGTGGAGGAGCGATGGTGGATTCTGCCAGCAGCGGAGGAATGATGCCGGATTCCGCAAGCAGCGGAGGAGCGATGGTGGATTCCGCCAGCAGCTGAGGAGCGATGGTGGATTCCGCCAGAAGCTGAGGAGCGATGCCGGATTCTGCCAGCAGCAGAGGAGCGATGCCGGATTCTGCCAGCAGCAGAGGAGCGATACCGGATTCTACCAGCAGCGGACGAGCAATTCCGGATTCTGCCAGCAGCGGACGAGCGATGGTGGATTCCGGCAGCAGTGGAGGAGCGATGTCGGATTCCGCCAGCAGCGGAGGAGCGATGCCAGATTCCACCAGCAGCGGAGTAATGGTGGATTCCGCCAGCAGCAGAGGAAGGATGCTGGATTCCACCAGCAGCGGAGTAGCGATGGTGGATTCCGCCAGCAGCAGGGAAAGGATGCCGGATTCCGCCAGCAGCAGAGGAGGGATGCCGGATTCTGCCAGCAGCAGAGGAGTGATGCCAGATTCCGCCAGCAGCAGAGGAGCGATGTCGGATTCTGCCGGCAGCAGAGGAGGGATACCGGATTCCGCCGGCAGCAGAGGAGGGATGCCGGATTCCGCCGGCAGCAGAGGAGGGATGCCGGATTCCGCCAGCAGCGGAGTAGCGATGGTGGATTCCGCCAGCAGCAGAGGAGGGATGCCGGATTCCGCCGGCAGCAGAGGAAGGATGCTGGATTCCACCAGCAGCGGAGTAGCGATGGTGGATTCCGCCAGCAGCAGAGGAGTGATGCCAGATTCCGCCAGCAGCAGAGGAGCGATGCCGGATTCCGCCAGCAGCAGAGGAGGGATACCGGATTCCGCCAGCAGCAGAGGAGGGATGCCGGATTCCGCCAGCAGCAGAGGAGGGATGCCGGATTCCGCCAGCAGCAGAGGAAGGATGCCGGATTCCGCCAGCAGCAGAGGAGGGATGCCGGATTCCGCCAGCAGCAGAGGAGGGATGCCGGATTCCGCCAGCAGCAGAGGAGGGATGCCGGATTCCACCAGCAGCAGAGGAAGGATGCCGGATTCCGCCAGCAGCAGAGGAAGGATGCCGGATTCCGCCAGCAGCAGAGGAGGGATGCCGGATTCCGCCGGCAGCAGAGGAAGGATGCCGGATTCCGCCGGCAGCAGAGGAGGGATGCCGGATTCCGCCGGCAGCAGAGGAGGGATGCCGGATTCCAGCTGTCAGAGTGTACTGTCACTTTAAGAGTCCAATCATCCTTTGCAGTAATTGTAGAGCAGCGCCTCCAGTGGCGGAAATGGGGACACGCAGCTTGACAGCGACAACGGGGGCTCCTCCCTAACCCCGCCCACGCTCCTCTCCTCCAACCGGCGGCTGTCCTGAGAGCGGACACGCCCCCGTAGTGTGAGCTCTGGCTGACTGGTAGTATATAACGTCTCTCCCCGCCCTCAGTCGGGATCGGACTCTCGGTTCCGCGGTGCTCTCCGGGCGGTGTCAGTACATTGCAATGGCCGTCCTTCGCCGAGTGGTGGCGCTCCTCCTGCGGACCTTCTCCCAGGTCTTCTTGCTCCTGGTCCGGGCCGCCTCCTTTTTCTCCCGGGACCCCCCGACCCCGGGACCGCCCCGTGACCCGCTGCTGCTCATCCCGGCCACGGGGCTGGCGGAGAAGATCCGGAGAGGAGAGGTGAGCTGCTTCCGGGTGGACCCCCCCCCCTCACGGGGCCGGTCATGTGACCCCATCCAGATTAACCCCTCCATTACCTCCCAGCTTTCGGTTTCCGGGATTTAAACCCCCCTTTAAATGGGCGGAGACCAGTGGGAGGGGCCTCAATTCATTTTCAGTGATTGGCCGGGCAGTGATGAAGTTGTTGGCAGCCCGTCCAATCAGTGATGGCGTTTGGTGATGGGCCGGTCACAGTTTTGGGGGGTCCACCAATAGGGCGCAACCGAGGACGACAGAGTGACCGTATGCAAGCAAGGTTTTTGCGCACATGTAAAAAAAAAAAAAAAATTAGGTGTGACAATTGCTTAACCCATCCCCCTCCCAAAAAAAAATATTTTCTGACCCTGGAGAATAAAATGGCGGTAGTCACAAATTTTCATGTCGCGCAATATTGGCGCCAACAGTTCATCAACACCGAGGTAATCACATACTGAAGTTCCATTCCGGGCGCACAAGTGCCCCACAGAGTATGACAGATGAGGCTGCACCGAGCACGTAGATACCAAACAGCCTGTCCGACAGGACCTGAACAGGCGGAGGGGAAGGAGGTGATTGGCTGTGACAACATTGTGGGAGGGGTTACAGACTTGTACAGAGCAGCCGGGTCATGTATGTGTCTATAACGTACACAATGCGGAGGTCCGAATTGTGTGCTATACAGTGTGTGGGGGGGAGGGGTTAAAGGACATAGTTCCGGGGTCAGGAATAGGTAACATACAGAGTGCAGGGGTCAGGAGTGTGCGATGTACGTAATTCAGGGGTCAGGAATAGGTGACATACAGAGTGCAGGGGTCAGGAGTGTGCGATGTTCAGGAATAGGTGACATACAGAGTGCAGGGGTCAGGAGTGTGCGATGTACAGATGTCAGGAATAGGTGACATACAGAGTGCAGGGGTCAGGAGTGTGCGATGTACAGGGGTCAGGAATAGGTAACATACAGAATGCAGGGGGGCCCTAGTGTGTGATGTACAGGGGTCAGGAGTGTGTGATGTACAGGGGTCAGGAGTGTGTGATGTACAGGGGTCAGGAATAGGTAACATACAGAGTGCAGGGGGGCCCTAGTGTGTGATGTACAGGGGTCAGGAATAGGTAACATACAGAGTGCAGGGGGGCCCTAGTGTGTGATGTACAGGGGTCAGGAGTATGTAATGTACATAATTCAGGGGTCAGGAATAGGTAACATACAGGGGTCAGGAGTGTGTAATGTGCAGGGGACAGGAGTATAATGTACATAATTCAGGCTCAGGAATGGGTAGCATACAGAGTGCAGGGGTATATAATGTACAGGGCTTGGGGGGTCAGGTATGTATGTGTGCGTGATGGATGGGGGTCAGGGGTGCGTGATGGATGGGGGTGTGTAATGTGCAGGGATCAGAAGTGTGTGATGTACATAATGCAGGGGTCAGGAATGGATAGCATACAAAGAGCAAGGGACAGGCATATGTAATGTACAGGGCATGGAGGTCAGGCGTGTGTACTGTATGTAATGGTCAGGAATGGGTAACATGCAGAGTGCAGGGGACAGGCGTGTGTAATGTACAGGGTGCAGGGGACAGGCATGTGTAATGTGCAAGGGACAGGCGTGTGCAATGTACAGGGTGTAGGGGACAGGCGTGTGCAATGTGCAGGGGACAGGAGTGTGCAATGTACAGGGTGCAGGGGACAGGCGTGTGCAATGTACAGGGTGCAGGGGACAGGCGTGTGTAATGTGCAGAGCACATGTGTGTGCAGGGGACAGGCGGGTGCAATGTACAGGGGACAGGCGGGTGCTATGTACAGGGTGCAGGGGACAGTTGTGTGCAATGTGCAGGGGACAGGCGTGTGCACTGTACAGGGTGCAGGGGACAGTTGTGTGCGATGTGCAGGGGACAGGCGTGTGCAATGTACAGGGTGCAGGGGACAGGCGTGTGTAATGTACAGGGCGCAGGGGACAGGCGTGTGTAATGTACAGGGCGCAGGGGCTAGGAGTGTGTACATAATGCAGGGACTGTGTAATCGTCAGAGTGCAGGGGCCAGGAGTAGGTAACATACAGAGTACAGGAGTCGGGGATCAGGCACAGTGCTACCCAGCCACCCGCAGTGGGCCGCAGTGCCCTTCGATCTCCCACTGTGCCCTCAGGCCCTCTGATAGCCCTCACAGTGCTTCTCAGTCTCCCAAAGTATCCCCAGCCCCCTGCTGTACTCGCTTGCTGCAGATCCTCCAGCCCCCCATAGTGCCCCCAACAGTGTCCCATAGTATAGGAAATATGTGTAAATGTGAGCGCCTAAAGGTACTGCGTAAGCAAGATAATGAGTGATGGAAAAAGTAAATAAAAAAGCAGCCAAGCATAAGGTAACCAAACAAAACCTTCAATACAAATGAGATAAAGTGCGGCGCTAAAATCATACAAATAGTATAGATGAATCAACATAAAATGGACATAGACATCAATTGCTGATGAAAGTTCATAAGGTGAGTAAAGTGCAAAAAAAATCATGCGTCTTCCTGGGCCTGGTGGACATATAAGTGTATAAGCAATGCGCACTCACCAGAAAGCGCATGTAAATGCGCATTAGTAATGATTTGATGGCATCTAATAGTCATCATGGGATGATAGCAGGAATCCTAAATTGTTGAAATTCCTAAATTGAATTAGGATTCCTGCTATCATCCCATGATGACTATTAGATGCCATCAAATCACTACTAATGCGCATTTACATGCGCTTTCTGGTGAGTGCGCATTGCTTATACACTTATATGTCCACCAGGCCCAGGAAGACGCATGATTTTTTGAGCACTTTACTCACCTTATGAACTTTCATCAGCAATTGATGTCTATGTCCATTTTATGTTGATTCATCTATAGACTATTTGTATGATTTTAGCGCCGCACTTTATCTGGAGTGTCCCATAGTGTACCCCAGACCCCACGTCTCCCACAGTGCCTGGTAGGGATGCACCAACACCATATTATTATTATTTTTTTTTTTTTTTTTTTGCACTCGCCAATACCTGTTACTGATACCTTCTGGCAGCTGTTTTGTCTACACTTCAGCCGTCAGCAGGGGAACCCCACTGAGAGCTGAACGAGGCATCGGTTGCTAAGGGTGCTGCGTCCCCGCTCCTTAACTACTTCAGCTCTCACACCTGTTCACCCCCCTATGGACAATTTTTAAATATCTGCTATGGACCTGTTTATTTGGTGATAACTTTGTCATTACTTAACTGCTTCCCATCTGCCCTATAGCAGAAATCCTGCTAGAGGGCGGCACAGGTGCGCAAAATCACGGCACGGGTGCTTGTGTATATATGTATGTGTGTGTGGAGTTTTGCATGAATTGGGCATAAAATGTGCTCTGAACGTCATCTAAGTCACAACAATAGAAGAACACAGTCTGCTGAACATAATACTACACAAACATTAGATGTTGCCATGGTTTAATTGCACATAACATGTAAACATTCACAGTGCAGGGAGGAAAAAGTATGTGAACCTTTGGACTTAATAACTGGTTGACCCTCCTTTGGCAGCAATAACCTCAACCAAACGTTTCCTGTAGTTGCAGATCAGACCTGCACAACGATCTGGAGTCATTTTGGACCACTCCTCTTCACAAAACTGTTTCAGTGTAGCAATATTCTTGGGATGTCTGGTGTGAATCGTTCTCTTAAGGTCATGCCACAGCATTTCAATTGGGTTGAGGTCAGGACTCTGACTGGGCCACTCCAGAAGGCGTATTCTGTGCTGTTGCAGCCATTGTTTTGTTGAATGACTTGTATGCTTTGGGTCATTGTCCTGTTGCCTCACCCATCCTCTGCGGAGCTTCAGTTGGCGGACAGATGGTCGTACGTTTTCCTGCAAAATGTCTTGATAAACTCTGGAATTCATTAGAAATTCTTCTATTGTTGTGACTTAGATGACGTTCAGAGCACATTTTATGCCCAATTCATGCAAAACTCCACATAATCCCAAGGGGTTCACATACGTGTGTGTGTGTGTGTGTGTGTGTGATTTTTCATTTCAAGGTAGGGGATGCGCGCCCTACACGCGCCGTGGCTCTCAATCACAAGGTCCCGGCCAGTGATTACCAGTCACTGATGTATGGAGGACTCTGATGGGATCACTGATGTAAGGGGGGCTCTGATGGGGTCACTGACATAAGGAGACTCTGCTAGCCGGCTCTCCTAGGATGGTTCCGGTGTACTGACACTCTCCAGGCATTGGTAAACAGTGGGGTAGGTGTATAAATGTAGCAGGGGAGTATGTCGAATAAATGCATTTTCCACTCCGTGTGTATATACTGCTCAAAAAAATAAATGAAGAAAATCCATCAGATTTCAATGGGGAAATATCTCCTGCTGGATCTCTATACTGATATGGACGGGGTAATGTGTGAGGAACGTAAGGACGCCCCATCGTTTGATGGAAATTAAAATGATCGACCTACAGAGGACTGAATTCAAAGACACCCCGAAAATACAATGAAAAAATGATGCAGCAGGCGAGTCCATTTGGCTGAATTTTCATTGCAGCAACTCAGAATGGTCCTCAGTAGTCTGTGTGGCCCCCACGTGCTTGTATGTATGCCTGACAACGTCAGGGGAGGGTCCTAATGAGACCACGGATGGTGTCCTGGGGGATTTCCTCCCAGATCTGGACCAGGGAATCACTGAGCTCCTGGACAGTCTGAGGTGCAACCTGGCAGCGTCGGATGGACTGAAAATGACATCCCGGAAGTGTTCTATTGGGTTTAGGTCAGGAGAGTGTGGGGGCCATTCAATGGTATCAATTCTTTTATCCTCCGGGAACTGCCTGCATACTCTCCCCATAAGGCCAAGCATTGTTATGCACCAGCAGGAACCCAGGATCCCCTGCACCAGCAGGAACCCAGGATCCCCTGCACCAGCAGGAACCCAGGATCCCCTGCACCAGCAGGAACCCAGGACCCCCTGCACCAGGAGGAACCCAGGACCCCCTGCACCAGGAGGAACCCAGGACCCCCTGCACCAGGAGGAACCCAGGACCCACCGCACCAGTGTAGGGTCTGACAATGGGTCTAAGGATTTCATCCCGATACCTAATGACAGTCAGGGTGCCATTGTCTAGCCTGTAGAGGTCTGTGCGTCCCTCCATGGATATGCCCCCCCAGACCATCACTGACCCACCACCAAAATGGTCATGCTGAACCATGTTACAGGCAGCAGAACGTTCTCCACGGCTTCTCCAGACCCTTTCATGTCTGTCACATGTGCTCAGGGGGAACCTGCTCTCATCTGTGAAAATGACTATTCTGGGATTCAATGGCAACTACCAATCCAGCTCTATGGTGCCGGACAGTGAGCACAGGGCCCACTAGAGGACGTTGGGCCTTCAGGCCACCCTCATGAAGTCTGTTTCTGATTGTTTGGTCAGAGACATTCACACTGCTTCTTGCTTGGCCTGCTCGGTTCCAGTCCTGGTGCTTGGTTCCACTCCTGGTGCCTGCTTCTCGCTTGGCCGCTCGGTTCCGCTCCTGGTGCCTGCTTCTCGCTTGGCCGCTCGGTTCCGCTTCTGGTGCCTGCTTCTCGCTTGGCCGCTCGGTTCCGCTCCTGGTGCCTGCTTCTCGCTTGGCCGCTCGGTTCCGCTCCTGGTGCCTGCTTCTCGCTTGGCCGCTCGGTTCCGCTCCTGGTGCCTGCTTCTCGCTTGGCCGCTCGGTTCCGCTCCTGGTGCCTGCTTCTCGCTTGGCCGCTCGGTTCCGCTCCTGGTGCCTGCTTCTCGCTTGGCCGCTCGGTTCTGCTCCTGGTGCCTGCTTCTCGCTTGGCCGCTCGGTTCCGCTCCTGGTGCCTGCTTCTCGCTTGGCCGCTCGGTTCCGCTCCTGGTGCCTGCGTCTCGCTTGGCCGCTCGGTTCCGCTCCTGGTGCCTGCGTCTCGCTTGGCCGCTCGGTTCCGCTCCTGGTGCCTGCTTCTCGCTTGGCCGCTCGGTTCCGCTCCTGGTGCCTGCTTCTCGCTTGGCCGCTCGGTTCCGCTCCTGGTGCCTGCTTCTCGCTTGGCCGCTCGGTTCCGCTCCTGGTGCCTGCTTCTCGCTTGGCCCGCTCGGTTCCGTTCCTCGTGCATGCTTCTCGCTTGGCCCGCTCGGTTCCGTTCCTCGTGCCTGCTTCTCGCTTGGCCCGCACGGTTCCGTTCCTCGTGCCTGCTTCTCGCTTGGCCCGCACGGTTCCGTTCCTCGTGCCTGCTTCTCGCTTGGCCCGCTCGGTTCCGTTCCTCGTGCCTGCTTCTCGCTTGGCCCGCTCGGTTCCGTTCCTCGTGCCTGCTTCTCGCTTGGCCCGCTCGGTTCCGTTCCTCGTGCCTGCTTCTCTCTTGGCCCGCAAGGTTCTGTTCCTCGTGCCTGCTTCTCGCTGGCCCCTCTCGCTTCCGCTTCTTGCTTGCCGCTCTCGGTTCCGTTCCTCGTGCCTGCTTCTAGCTTGCCCCTCTCGGTTTCTCTTCTCGCTTGGCCTGCTCGGTTCCGCTCCTTGTGCCTGCTTCTCGCTGGCCCCTCTCGGTTCTGCTCCTCGTGCTTGCTTTTCGCTGGCCCCTCTCGGTTCCGCTCCTCGTGCTTGCTTTTCGCTGGCCCCTCTCGGTTCTGCTCCTCGTGCTTGCTTTTCGCTGGCCCCTCTCGGTTCCGCTCCTCGTGCCTGCTTCTTACTTGTTCATTAAAGCTCACCCTTTAATCAACTAATACTCATAATTTTGCGCACTCCTCACCACTCAAATTTTTGCTTTTAGAGCTGCTGCAAAATACCCCGTACTTCCAGGTATGGAATATGTGATCCCCTCCCATGATATAGTAACTTGGGCTTAGCAGCCAATCCCAAGGCCCCTAACTATGTCAAGTTAGGAGAACCTCAACGTCCTCAACCCGTTCAAGGCAAAGGGACAGTGTCTTTGTAAAGGCCCCCATGAGCTCCTTACTTTGTCACAATCCAGCAACATTGCAAGAGAGCATGGAGGAGCCAGTGACCTCCTCCCCAGTGGCGGTGCCCAGGTCTAGCAGCCAATCACTAGACTTGAGCACTATCAGCTGACGGAGGGAGCGACATCACCACTCCCTTAACACCCACCATGAGCCCGCACTGGGGGTTTTAGAATAAAGCAACAGGAGAGCACTGGCAAGGTGAGCATCAGGGATGTGGGAAAAGGGTGGTGGGTCCCTCACGAAGACTGTCACTTCGCCCAATCACAGCAAATTGTCTGTGTCTCTAACTGCAGTAGAGAAAAGTCCTTGACTTGACTTTGGTTTGACTTTCAACGTTCTCTTGAGGGGCGGGAGATGCAACACAAGAAGCCAATCAGGTGTACAGCAGTGCAAGGAGCATGCTGATAGGAGGAGAGAGCAGAGAGTCTGGATCTATAGTGGGCTGCTTCTCCTTTCACTGTCTGGTCACAGGATGGGGAAGGGACCTGTAAGTGAAAAAGCAGATAAAGACCAAGTCTCCCCCCATGGCTACTTCCTGTTTATCCTCCCATTCTATCTCCTATATTTAAACTATGCTCAGCCACCATCCAATGGTAGAGCAGCAGGTTGTGTTCCTAGACTCAGGCTGTTCCAAGAATTCTGAGTGACCCCCTAGTTCCCGTATCTCCGAAAAGTCCTGCGCCTCCAGTGATCCCTGCAAAATGGTGTTACCCGTGATTCTGTGTTTCCCCCACTCCTGTGTTCCCAGCACCCCAGTGTGCAAGAGACCTCTTCTGTGTTCCTGGAAACTTAGAATCTTAGAGCCCAACTGATATCTGTACTTTCCTGTGACCCCATTGTCTCTGTGCCTCTAGTGACCCTACCCCCAAGTTTCCCACTGTCTCCAGCTTGAGTGTCCCTGACTTCTGGTGTTGCCAAGTTCCCATGTTTTCAGTTTTTGACCTTAATCCTGTATCTGAACATGCGTGTCTTCTGCCTGCCCCGACCTTTGGTCCCATTTCTGAGATTGCTTATCAATTTAATACTTTGTTCTGATTCTTTCCCCGTTCAGCTGCCTTCTGCATGGACGTGTCCTAGGGCTGTAACCTTGGAGTTGTCCTGCAGAAAAGCCCACATGTGGGGTGCTCTGTGACTCCGTGCCTTGACCCTTGTCATACAGATGGCCCAGAGATTCCAAAATCCCACAAGCTTCTAACATGGTGTTAATATGTTTTTCATAGAGTAATATTCCAAAAGATAACAATTGACTTCCCGATTTTTGTTCGTATCTCTTTTCAGCTAAAGAGCAGTGTTGTGGTGCAGGCCTTTATCTCCAGGATCAGAGAGGTGAACCCCGCTCTCAATGCCTTAGTGTGTGACCGTTTTGAGGAAGCCCTTTGTGAGGCACGGGCAGTAGATGATTTAGTGGCTTCCAAGGCAGAGGACGAAGCAACGATTAAAGACAAGTACCCTCTTCTTGGTGTCCCTGTATCGGTGAAGGAAGCATTTTCCTTACAAGGTAGGTACAGCTTGCCATTGATACGTTATATTGCTTCCATGCTGATTTGCATGAAGAGATGGGTAGATGGCATCTAACCACTAAATGTCGTCTTACTACTGTCCAATAGTGTGGATATGCTAAAATCTGCATGTTTGGACACTAAGTTGGTGGCTTTTGCATGCCAAAGGGTTTTCAAAGTCATCATAGGCCAGCCATTCTCAACTAAGGTTTCTCTAGAGCTTTGTAAGGGGTTCCTTGAGCTGTAGCTGATTGACCTCCCATTTGATGGTGCCTAGATAGATCTTTGCCTTTGGAACTATCTAGGCACCATCAAATGGGAGGTCAATCAGCTACAGCTCAAGGAACCCCTTACAAAGCTCTAGAGAAACCTTAGTTGAGAATGGCTGGCCTATGGTGACCATGAAAGATCTTTGCCTTTGGAACTTTCATGGTCACCATAGGCCAGCCATTCTCAGCTAGGATTCCTCTGGAGGTAATGGTGCTTCCTTGAGCTGTGGCTGATTGGGCTCCCATTTGATGGTGCCTAGATAGTTAGTTCCAAAGGCAAAGATCTTTTATGGTCACCATAGGCCAGCCATTCTCAACTAGGATTCCTCCGGAGGTAGTGGTGCTTTCTTGAGCTGCGACTGATTGGGCTCCCATTGGATGGTGCCCAGATAATTCCAGAGGCAAAGAGCTTTCATGGTCACCATAGGCCAGCCATTCTCAACTAGGATTCCTCCGGAGGTAGTGGTGCTTCCTTGAGCTCTGGCTGATCGGGCTCCCATTGGATGGTGCCCAGATAATTCCAGAGGCAAAGAGCTTTCATGGTCACCATAGGCCAGCCATTCTCAGCTAGGATTCCTCCAGAGGTAGTGGTGCTTCCTTGAGCTGTGGCTGATTGGGCTTCCATTGGATGGTACCCAGATAATTCAAAAGGCAAAGAGCTTTCATGGTCACCATAGGCCAGCCATTCTCCACTAGGGTTTCTCCAGAGGTTAGTACTGCTTCCCTGAGCTGTGGCTGATCGACCTCCAATTCAATGGTGCCTAGATAATTCCAGGACTAATGTCACTTGGAAGAGCCACCAACATGACACCAAATATCTTTTAAGTTGTTTGAGGGTGGCGTTGTGACCTCCACTGTAAAGCTTGCATTCCTTCTGTTGACCACCATAGTAAGGGGCAGTTTTGCCATTGGCACCTGATGAAATGGTTTGGGTAAGGTTTCAACAAAACCAGAAAATTTATTTTAGGGGTTCCTCTGGGGTAAAGGTCGAGAAAGGCTGCCTTGGGCTTTGACAGAGAATTGAAGTGTCCACACCATGAAGTCCAGGCACCAATCCAATGTGAAATCCCAAGGATTCTATACAAAGCCAACATGTTTCGGGGGCTGAAGCATCACCCCCCTTCATCAGGGTTTGATACATATGAAGACTTGATAATGGATTCTTTAATGAGGAAGACTTTGGCAGGTTGTTCATTGGTAGCTAGTTGGATCAGCCATGGTGATGTGCATTTTTTTTTTTTCCTAGATTTTTTTTTTTAAACATTTTGCTTATTTTTAGGCATGCCGCAAAGCTCTGGGCTGATATCTAGACGATCATTGCGCTCAACTACGGACGCGGTTGTAGTGTCAAGATTAAAGGCAGCTGGAGCCATTCCTCTTGGTGTCACCAACTGCAGCGAGCTGTGCATGTGGTACGAGTCTAGTAATAATGTCTATGGAAAGACCAGGAACCCGTATAACCCCCAGCATATAGTCGGAGGCAGCTCTGGTAAGTTGCTGAATTCTCTTCAAGCCCAGTGGTTGCTCATACTTGCCTTTTCTATCGGATGCTGTGGTGTCCTGGAGCTTCCCGCCAGCGGCTGTCATCTTTGGCCGGTCACCATCCGAGTACTAATCTGCAGGCATTTTCAATGGCCCGGCTGAGGTGTCACTCCTGCGCATGCGCAGCTGTAGGAATTAGTTCATTCCGCCATTGCTGCTCACTTGAGCTACGCATGCGCATCCTGGACTACAGGCAGGTAAGGAACCTAATGCAGAAGAGACACAATGGAAGGGGGGATTTACTAAACCTGGTGCGCACAGAATGCGGTGCAGCTGTACATGGCAGCCAATCAGCTTCTAACTTCAGTTTGTTCAATTAAGCTTTGGCAATAAAACCTGGAAGCCGATTGGTTGCAATGCAGAGTTGCACCGGATTTTGCACTCTCCAGTTTTAGTAAATAACCCCCAATATGTCTCTTCTGCATTAAAAATCCTGTCTGTTTGCCATTCTTTTGTGTGTCTTTTTTTTTTTTTTGGTTAAAGTCCCACTTTAGTGACTAATGCAGGCCGTTTATGGGTGGAATTACAAACAAATTT
>NW_028319903.1:67500-136267 GCF_062004578.1 Staurois parvus | reverse complement strand
AATGGCCAACCTTATCACACAGATTGCACCTGATGATATTACAATCCTTAGCCAGGTGCCCCAGATCCTGACATAGGGAGCACTTCATCTCTGGACATGAGGAGGCGAAGTGACCCCGAGAACCAGATGCCCCAGATCCTGACATAGGGAGCACTTCATCTCTGGACATGAGGAGGCGAAGTGACCCCGAGAACCGCACTTATTGCAGAGCTTGGGCTGTCCAGCGTAGAACACCACAATCCTGTCCTTCCTAATGAAGGCTGAGGAGGGCAGATGCTGGACCACATTCCCACACACATACAACCTCATCTGCACCGACCACCCACCAGTCCATATCCCTCTCTCATCCACAATCTTCTTCAGGGGTGCAAGTAGCTCCCCAAATCTCCTCAGCCAGACAGCCAAGTCAGCCGAAGGAATGGACTCATTCCGTACTAGAATGGTGACCGTCTTCACTAGAGGTTGGCGTGAGACAACCTTTGGGACAAGTCCCCTCCACTCCGGCAGACCCTTATACATGTGTTCATACTTCTCCCAGAATATATCCAGAGACTCGGGGCGCACAAAGGACAGATCATATTCATAGGATCCTACAGGGCTGATCAAGGCGAAGATGTCATCCGCCCTAAACCCCATCTCCAAAATCCTGTCCACCACCGACATCCTGACCGGGGGAGCACCCCCACCTTCCCACCTGAGCTGCACCAAATTCCTCCTCCTGAAGGACAGGGGTGCAGATGGCAGACCTGCAGCAGACCTCCCCCCAGAGCTGACAGCATGATGTGACCCCCTCCTCCCAGCCAGAGCCCCAGCATAGGTCTTATTTGCAGCATTAGTTGTAGTGGACCTTAAAGCTGCACCCTGCCCATTGGTTGCAGGAACCTCAGAGCCCCCGCTCTGCAGACCACCATCAGAGGCAGCAGCAGTCACTCCATCCACCAACACACATGCATTCCCCTTTCCAGCATTGCAAGCACTCTTATCCATATGTTTCCTTTCACTCGTGGCACTACTGCTCCCAGCAGACCCACTCACACCAGATGCTCCTGTCTCCCCCTCCCCCAACATACTCCTCTTAGGCAAAAGCCTTCCACTCCTGGTCACTCTCCCCTGGGTTTCAGCATCACCTTTCAGAGTGCTGCTGACAATTTCCCTCCCACCATTTTCTGCTGCATTTGCAGCCATCAGCAGGGATTGTCCAGCAAGTGTGTCAGATCCCACCTTTACCTTCCCCCCAGCAGAGTCCACAGTCACAGGGTTCCTGGTATCAGAGTCCACAGTCCCAGCAGAGTGCAGTCCTGCAGGCACAGCAGCCATCTTCCCCGCAGAGCTCTGTGCACACACAGGAGGATTTCCCTCCAAAACACTGCAGTGCACATGGCTGTCCACACTGGAGTCCAAACTGGCACTTTTAATAAAGCGTGGCTTTTCTGTTTTTTTCTCCTTTACAGGACCAGGTACAGAGTCCTCACCGTCATCTTCATCCTCAGAGTCCTCAGAAAAGCGGAAAGTTCTTCCAATTAGGGAAGACTCCAATTCCTCAATGTACTTTAGCAGCCCTCCGCCATATTCCTCTACCTCCTGTGCTGATCCTCCAGCTTGCTGTGGAGGGAGGGAAGCAGAGGCTGACATTTCCTCCAGGGAAGCAGATCCTGAGGTGGATGGGATAGCAGGGGCAGCATCCAGGACCCCCTCCTCGCTCTCCACCCGTACTGCCACCGCCGATGCTGAATCCTTACCGGAGTCTCCCTTCATCTTCCGGAACCTTTCCTCATTCCGGAACTTTTCTCTGAAAGCTCCGCTCTTCTCCTTCAGCGTCTTTACCAGATTCTGCTGCTTCTTGATGGCGACCTCCAGACCCTTCATCTCCGGCTTCATGCTCTGCCTCTTGCTGCTCCATGACTTGTCATGGAGAACTTTCTTTTTCTTGTAGTCAGTTTTCAGACTCACCAACTTTTCCTCCTCCTTTGTGATTCTCACCAGATAATCAGCAACCCGCTCTCTAAAGACAGGGAGGGATTCCCCACTTTTAGGGCCACAGCCAAGGTCTTCAGGTGCTGGTGAAGTATGGGAAGGCAAGCTGGGTCCCTCAGGGGGAGCATGGTCTGAGCCTAGCCCAGAAGAGGCCATGTTTCTGGGGCCAGGCGAGCAGGCCTGGCCCCCTAGTGTCTGGAGAGGGAGAGCACCTGCAGCACAACCTCTCTGGTGCAGAGTGTAAGCTCCTCTGGTGCAGAGATTACAGTTCAATGTCCTCTGTACAGCGCTGCAGTATATGTCAGAGCTATATACATGTATAATAATAATAGTGTGTGACTGGGGGGGGGGGGGGGCATTAGAGTGTAAGCTCCCCTGGTACAGAGATTGCTCTCTAGCTATCTTTTCTTCTCCTCTCCTTGTCTACAGGACTTGTCCAGAGCCTCTCCCATCCTCTGGAACTCCCTACCCCAATCTGGTTATCCTCTACTCTGTCCACTTTTAGGCAATCCCTGGAAACTCCTCTCTTCAGCTAACAACTGAATCGTATTCCTCCTACCAGTTCATCCCCCCCAGTTATTACCTTTTGTATGACCAGCCCCTCCCTCTTAGACTGTAAGCTCCCAGGATCAGGGCCCTCCTATCCCTATGGAATTGAACTGTATTGTTGCTGTATTGTCTCCCGTTATATTGTACAGCGCTGAGCAAACTGTTGGCGCCATAAATCCTGTATAATAATAATATAACAGTGTGTGACTGTGGGGGAGGGGACATTAGAGTGTAAGCTCCTCTGGTACAGAGACTGATGTGACTGTGGGGGAGGGGACATCAGAGTGTAAGCTCCTCTGGTACAGAGACTGATGGGACTGTGGGGGTCATTAGAGTGTAAATTTTTGTTTATTAAAATCTTGCAAACAAAAAACATCATAAAAATCATATTTACATATATACAGAATAAAAATATGTATTTTTAAACAAAACCAGCTTACTTCAGCAAAATAACAAATCCTGACCGTCACCTAAACCCCCCTCAGGCTAAGAAACGATTAAACATTCACCCCATACATTCATCCCACACATTCATCCCATACATCAATCCCATGCATGCAGCCTTTCTTCAAAAATCTGATGTTACAAAATCTAGGGGACGTGAAAGGACAGAAAGAGAAGCCACGCCCCCAGAGACTGACAGACAGCAGCTACGGGGACCTGACATTCCTCCACGCCTTTGTCCAGGCTCCCGGCCGCCACCTGTCCTTCTCAAGACCCCGAATCTTCCCAACCTCACCCAGAATGTTGTTCACCACCACCTCGACAGGAAGGACTTTTTTGCGAATGGAAACCTGACACCGTGCATTCCACGTGTAGTAACGGACTACTAAGCTAACTAGAAAAAGTGTCTCAAAATCAAAATCCCGGTGAGTCTGAAAGGCACCGTAAGACCACTCCGCGTAACTCAAGCGGGAAAGGAAAGGGATCCCCAGAGCCCCACCCACCCGCTTGTAGACTTCTATATTGAAGGGGCACTGAAGCAAGAAATGGTCCATCGTCTCCTCCACCCCACCGCACTCCACTCTTGGACAACCACGGTTCTCCGCAGAGCGATGCTTCAGGTTGCCCTTCACATAGAGTCTGCCATGGAACGAGAGCCAGGCCAAATCCCGAAACTTTAAAGGGATTCTCTCCAGATTCATCAAACGCAGACCCTCCCTCATAACCGGGCCTGGGCAATCCCTCAAGGCCAATGGCTCGCTAAAGGCAGATTCAACAACCCTCCTCTCCAGGGCCTTCCTAGGAAGAGATTTAATTTCCTCCGCCGTCACTCGCCATTGCCGAAGCATTTTCAGACACGGGGCAACATAAGCCGGGAGCTTACCATGTTGGACCCTCAGGCTTTTCACTGGCCCACCATTCTCCCAGCTCCGTAGAAAAGGCCTAAACCAGGACTGAAAAATACCAACCCACCCAGGCGGTTCCTCTGCCAGCATGCTACCAAAATTATGTTTCAAAAACATCAGAGAAAAGAAAACCACCGGGTTGACCATACCTAGGCCACCCATCCGCCTGGGAAGGTAGGTTACAGACCTCTTAATGAGGTTCAGTTTGTGCCCCCATAACAGCTGGAAGAAACAACTGTAGATCCTCGCATAGAGAGACACTGGCAAAACACAGACAAAGCTAACATACAGAAATACCGGGATCAGGTAAGTTTTAATCAGGTCAATCCTTTCCCTGTAAGAGAGTTTCCAATCCTTCCAGCTGGCCACCTTGGCATCGGCATCTTGTAGCCTGCTTACCCAATTTGCAAGGCCGTAATCACCGGGACCAAATCTGATGCCTAATACTTTAATTTCCTGCTGGGGCTCTGGGAAGGCGTCCGGAAGGGTAAAGCCTTCGCCTTCCTCTCCCATCCAGAAAACCTCACTCTTATCCTGATTGATCTTTGAGCCAGATGCCTCAGCATACTGTTCCATCACCGAGACCACCTCCTCCGCCTCCTGCGTCCCGGAGATGAAAACAGACACGTCATCAGCATAGGCCACGACCCTCAGAGGGGGCTCCCCAGGAATGCCCAAAGGAACTCCACACAACGGTCCGCTCTCTAACCTCCGAATGAAGGGATCGATTACAAACGCATATAGCAGAGGACTCAAAGGACACCCCTGACGCACACCTGAGCCAACCTCAAAGGGTCGTCCAATCCAACCATTCACAAGCATGAAGCTTTCAGCCCCTCTGTATAAGGTCTTTAGCCAATCGATAAAGCCCCCCTCCAGGCCATACTTGCCAAGAAGCAGCCATAGGTACTCATGATTGACTCGATCAAAAGCTTTGGCCTGATCCAATGCCAGCAGGAACTTTCCCCAGCCTGCAGCCCTGCACCGCTCCAGGGCCTCCCGGACAGCTAACACCGCTGAAAAAGTGCTTCTTCCCTGAACCGAACAGTGCTGATGGCGAGAAAGTAAATTGCCCGCAACAGACGATAAACGCCAGAAAATAATTTTTGCCAATATCTTCCTATCAACATTGAGAAGGCTAATGGGCCGCCAATTCTCAATTCTCGAGGAATCCTTACCCTTTGACAGAAGAATCACTGCAGATTGTCGCATGGAGGGAGAGAGCGAACCCTCTCTCAGACAGCCATTAAACACCTCCACCAAATATGGGGCCAGAGTCACCTTAAAGTGCTTATAAAATTCGGCTGTCAATCCGTCTGGCCCAGGCGACTTCTTCATGGCAAGCTGATCAATAGCTTTCACCACCTCATCTGCCGTGATGTCCTCTGTCAAACTCACAAGAGAACTGCCATTTCCCAGTCCTGGAGTAGAGTCCAGAAAACCCGACATGCTCGCCCGATCGAGGTCCCTCCTACCCAGGAGGTCAGCATAATATGACCTGGAGGTTTCCAGGATCCCTGACTTGGACTTTGTCAGGGAACCCGTACTGTCAACCAGGCCTACAACTGACTTAACTGCTCTACCTTGTTTGCAGTTCTGGTAAGGGTCGGGCGAGTGATATTTCCCATAATCCCTTTCCAGAACCAAAGAGGCATGCCTGTCATATTGACACTGCCTGAGCAAGAGTTTAACCTCAGAGATCGCTTCTGGATCCCCATTATTCGAGACAAGCCGATCGAGCTTCCTCCGCAGACGCTGGTAGGTGACATACTTATCAAGCTGTTTATTCCTTCCTATGGCCTTGAAAAACCCAACGATCCTTCGTTTTGTAAGCTCCCACCACTCGGACTTACTGCTGCAAACGTCCATGATTGATACCTGTGCCTGAAAAAAATCCTCAAAGGATTGACTCACCTTCTCATCGTCCAGGAGTGCCGAATTCAGCTTCCAGGTACCCCTCCCCTTAGGTGGTGTATCGGGGCCACTCAGAGTCACAGACAGAATACAGTGATCGGAAAACTCTACCGCCTGACACACTGGTGCCGAGAAGGCGGAGTTCCCCTTTAAAAAAACCTATCTATTCTACTCTGACTGGAACCTCTCTGAAAAGTGAATCCCGTGTCGTCTGGGCAGCAATGAATGTGCACATCAACCAGACCTGCCTCTCTAGCTATTTTGTTTAAAAAAAACCCGTCACAGTCCAGCCTGACTCCGGTCCCTCTCCTGTCCTTAGTCCTAGTGACGGTGTTAAAGTCACCACCGAAGACAACTTGCTGGGCTGTAAAAAGGAAAGGCTTGATCTTCATGAAGAGGCATTTCCTGTCCCATTTTGTCTGGGGCCCATAGATGTTAATCAGGCGCAGGTCCTGCCCCCCCATGGAGACGTCTAAGACCATGCATCTCCCCATTTCTACCTCAATAATCCGCCGACAGGTTACCATGCCGGAAAAAAGTACCGCAACTCCAGTGTAAGGCTCGGCCGCAAGAGACCAGAAGGAGGGGCCGCGCCTCCACTCCTTCTTCGCCATATGAACATCCCCCAAACTGGACAACCTGGTCTCTTGCAAAAAGAAAATGTCAGCATCAAACCTGCTGAGCAAAAATAAGGCCATGTTACGAGCGCTTACTGATTTTATGCTGGCGACATTAATGGTCGCCACCTTCAAAGGAGTGGGAACCGCCATCAGGATGATCGAGGTACCCGTTTCTTAGCCTGCTTACCCCCCTCCCTACTTGGAGACCCTACACGCTTCATAGTCCTCTGTGTTTCCTCCTCCATGGAAACCAGAGACTCATCCCCTGAAGATCCCTCATCCTCCACCTCAGATAACACTTCAAATGTGTTTGACACCTCCACCCTCCCAGGGTCAGGTACAAGCACATCCTTCTTCCGCTTCTTCTTCCCAGACTTCCTTTTTGCCTCCAACCACTCCATATCATCATTTGATAAACCGGACTGCAAAGCCCCCTCCCCTTCCCTTCCACCATCACCAACAACATCATCCACCCCACTCTCTCCACTCACCACAGCAGTCCCCCCAACCTTCACCCCAACACCCCCACCATCATTCACTCCACCCCCCAGCGCCTCACGCGCTCTGACCCTCTGACGCCGGGGAGGGGGGGTCGGTGCAACCATACACATTGGTCCAGTTCCCTCCACAGCCCCCACTACCTCTGGGGAAACTGACACAGGAGGATCAGACACAACATCCACGGACACTGACTCAGGGGGCACAACACAAGGAGATGACACATTAGAGGGACCATCAGACACTGGGACCACAGGGACAGAGACATTGGGGACCCCTGGCCCAGCCTCCCTCTCCTCTGCCTCCTCCATGTCCAGACGAAAAAACTCTTCCACCAAAGCTGACTGGTTGTGCATGGCCTCAGGGCACCGGTTGTACGAATGGCCAACCTTATCACACAGATTGCACCTGATGATATTACAATCCTTAGCCAGGTGCCCCAGATCCTGACATAGAGAGCACTTCATCTCTGGGCATGAGGAGGCGAAGTGACCCCGAGAACCGCATTTATTGCAGAGCTTGGGCTGTCCAGGGTAGAACACCACAATCCTGTCCTTCCCAATGAAGGCTGAGGAGGGCAGATGCTGGACCACATTCCCACACACATACAACCTCATCTGCACCGACCACCCACCAGTCCATATCCCTCTCTCATCCACAATCTTCCTCAGGGGTGCAAGTAGCTCCCCAAATCTCCTCAGCCAGACAGCCAAGTCAGCCGAAGGAATGGACTCATTCCGTACTAGAATGGTGACCGTCTTCACTAGAGGTTGGCGTGAGACCACCTTTGGGACGAGTCCCCTCCACTCCGGCAGACCCTTATACATGTGTTCATACTTCTCCCAGAATATATCCAGAGACTCGGGGCGCACAAAGGACAGGTCATATTCAGAGGATCCTACAGGGCTGATCAAGGCGAAGATGTCATCCGCCCTAAACCCCATCTCCAAAATCCTGTCCACCACCGACATCCTGACCGGGGGAGCACCCCCACCTTCCCATCTGAGCTGCACCAAATTCCTCCTCCTGAAGGACAGGGGTGCAGATGGCAGACCTGCAGCAGACCTCCCCCCAGAGCTGACAACATGATGTGACCCCCTCCTCCCAGCCAGAGCCCCAGCATAGGTCTTATTTGCAGCATTAGATGTAGTGGACCTTAAAGCTGCACCCCGCCCATTGGTTGCAGGAACCTCAGAGCCCCCGCTCTGCAGACCACCATCAGAGGCAGCAGCAGTCCCTCCATCCACCAACACACAGGCATTCCCCTTTCCAGCATTGCAAGCACTCTTATCATCCATATGTTTCCTTTCACTCGTGGCACTACTGCTCCCAGCAGACCCACTCACACCAGATGCTCCTGTCTCCCCCTCCCCCAACATACTCCTCTTAGGCAAAAGCCTTCCACTCCTGGTCACTCTCCCCTGGGTTTCAGCAACCCCTTTCAGAGTGCTGCTAACAATTTCCCTCCCACCATTTTCTGCTGCATTTGCAGCCATCAGCAGAGGTTGTCCAGCAAGTGTGTCAGATCCCCCCTTTACCTTCCCCTCAGCAGAGTCCACAGTCCCAGGGTTCCTGGTATCAGAGTCCTCAGTCCCAGCAGAGTGCAGTCCTGCAGGCACAGCAGCCATCTTCCCTGCAGAGCTCTGTGCACACACAGGAGGATTTCCCTCCAAAACACTGCAGTGCACATGGCTGTCCACACTGGAGTCCAAAATGGCACTTTTAATAAAGCGCGGCTTTTCTGTTTTTTTCTCCTTTAAAGGACCAGGTACAGAGTCCTCACCGTCATCTTCATCCTCAGAGTCCTCAGAAAAGCGGAAAGTTCTTCCAATTAGGGAAGACTCCAATTCCTCAATGTACTTTAGCAGTCCTCCGCCATATTCCTCTACCTCCTGTGCTGATCCTCCAGCTTGCTGTGGAGGGAGGGAAGCAGAGGCTGACATTTCCTCCAGGGAAGCAGATCCTGAGGTGGATGGGATAGCAGGGGCAGCATCCAGGACCCCCTCCTCACTCTCCACCCGTACTGCCACCGCCGATGCTGAATCCTTACCGGAGTCTCCTTTCATCTTCCTGAACCTTTCCTCATTCCGGAACTTTTCTCTGAAAGCTCTGCTCTTCTCCTTCAGCGTCTTTACCAGATTCTGCTGCTTCTTAATGGCGACCTCCAAACCCTTCATCTCCGGCTTCATACTCTGCCTCTTGCTGCTCCATGACTTGTCATGGAGAACTTTCTTTTTCTTGTAGTCAGTTTTTAGACTCACCAACTTTTCCTCCTCCTTTGCGATTCTCACCAGATAATCAGCAACCCGCTCTCTAAAGACAGGGAGGGATTCCCCACTTTTAGGGCCACAGCCAAGGTCTTCAGGTGCTGGTGAAGTATGGGAAGGCAAGCTGGGTCCCTCAGGGGGAGCATGGTCTGAGCCTAGCCCAGAAGAGGCCATGTTTCTGGGGCCAGGCGAGCAGGCCTGGCCCCCTAGTGCCTGGAGAGGGAGAGCACCTGCAGCACAACCTCTCTGGTGCAGAGTGTAAGCTCCTCTGGTACAGAGACTGACGTGACTGTGGGGGAGGGGACATTAGAGTGTAAGCTCCTCTGGTACAGAGACTGATGGGACTGTGGGGGAGGGGACATTAGAGTGTAAGCTCCTCTGGTACAGAGACTGATGGGACTGTGGGGGGGGGGGGCATTAGAGTGTAAGCTCCTCTGGTACAGAGACTGACGTGACTGTGGGGGAGGGGACATTAGAGTGTAAGCTCCTCTGGTACAGAGACTGACGTGACTGTGGGGGAGGGGACATTAGAGTGTAAGCTCCTCTGGTACAGAGACTGATGGGACTGTGGGGGAGAGGACATTAGAGTGTAAGCTCCTCTGGTACAGAGACTGATGTGACTGTGGGGGAGGGGACATTAGAGTGTAAGCTCCTTTGGTACAGAGACTGATGTGACCAATTCAGTGATCTCTGTACAGAGCCTTTCTGTGCTAGTAAATATAAAGGCCTCCTCTTGAAAATGCTAGGTACCTGGCTTCAATTCTTTTGGGTTATTTACTAATACTGGAGAGTGCAAAATCTGGTGCCGCCGCTGTGCACGGGAACCAATCAGCTTCTAGCTTCAGTTTGTTCATTAGGCTTTGACAATAAAACCTGGAAGCTGATTGGTTGCTCTGTAGAGCTGCACCATATTTTGCACCCTCCAGTCTTAGTAAATTACCCCTTTGAGCCATAGCCTTGGGACAAACGTGTAGAAAGTCAAGCCGGGAAAATCCGAACTGGCGCTCCTTGAACATTTTCCAGGTCAGTGGCTCAAAAAGCCAGGAAACTAGCATTTTCAGAAGCAGAGAAGCGACTCTCAGAGTCTACTCCTCATATAATAATATTTCTATGGAAGATTCGATGTTTCTGGGGGAAATTCTTCATCAAACGTTCTGGCCGGCTCTGCAGAGCATCTTGTGGTCAGTAGATGTGAGGCCTCCAAAAGGCGTCTCCTTTCATGTCTATGGATGGACATCCCAGAGATGTAGGCTGCAGCTCCTCGGTGTCATTGGGGGTGATTGGTATCGTGCTGTGACACACGTGGTCTGCAGTGGCTTCTATGGGCCCTGGAGGAAGAGGGGGGCATCCTGGCACAATGAGGGTGAGATGACAAGGACTTTGGTGTCCAATGCGGTCCCTCCACCATTCACTCGGACTGAGCTCAGTCCCCTTCTGTGCGGCTTATTCCTGTGACTAATGCAGATTGACCTGTGCTCCTGACCATTGTCCTCCCTGCCAGTTGTACCCATGTGTCATCATCGCTAAAGAGCCCCCCACCTCCTCCTCCTCCCACGAGGTGCAGCTCAGAATCCTGAAGAACAGTTTGGGATAGGGGGTGACAGGATCCCTGTGACATGAAGTGACAGAGATGGAAATATAATGGGGTCATAATGATCCACAGGGCGGCTGAGTGTTGAATGACTCCCAATGGTTCCTCCACTTGTTCTACGCCACCACTTTCCTTGCCTTAGGGAGCCGGCATAGCAAACGTTACAAAAACCGGGAGAAATATATGGACACTTCATTCCTTCCTTCACCTTTCCATCTCGTTCCTTCACCAGCCTTCTCCTGCCCTGTACCCCTGTGACTTCTTCCATCCCACCCCCTACACCCCCCCCCCCCATGCCCCCATCCCTTATTCTTCTTACTTTTTTCTGCACTTTCTTACCCCCCTCCTCCTTTCCTCACCTTCCTTCTCTGTCTCTCCCCTTTCCTTCTTCATCCCTTTCCACACCTTTATTCTCTTCCTTTTCTGCCCCTCCCCCCTTTCCATCCCATTCTTCCCTGTCCCTTCTCAGCATCCTTTCCCTCTTTGCTTTCCTCCCTTTTCTACCCCTTCCTCTCTTCCTTTCTTTTTCTGTGCCTCTCTGCTTTGCTCCTCTTCCTTTCCTACGCCTGCCCCTTCCTTCCCTGACTCTTCCTTTCCCTCCTCTTCCTTGCCTCTTCCTCCATTTCATTCCCTACTCCATCCTACTGTATCCCTTCTTCCTCTTCCTTCCATGCTTTTCCCCCTCTTCCTTCCATGCCCCCCCCCCCAAGCCTCTTTCTCCACTGCCCTGGCATCCCCCTTTATTCCTGCTCCTTCCCCCCCCTTGTTTCCCCACCCCTTTCCTTACTTCCTCATCTCTTTTTTTGTCCAATTTTCTTTCCCCTCCCCCTTCCTTCCCTGCCCCTCCTGCCCCTTCCATCTATGTTCCTTCCTCCCCTTCCTTCCCTGCCCCTTCCTCCCCTTCCTTCCCTGCCCATTTCTGCCCTTCCTTCCCTGCCCCTTCCTCTTATGCCCCTTCCTTCCTTTCTCTGCTGCCCCTTCTTTTCCTGCCCCTTTCTTCCCCTTCCTTCCCTGCCCCTTTCTCCCCTTCCTTCCCCACCCCTTCTCCCCTTCCTTCCCTACCCCTTCCTTCCCTGCCCCTTTCTCTCCTTCCTTCCCTGCCCCTTTCTCCCCTTCCTTCCCCACCCCTTCTCCCCTTCCTTCCCTACCCCTTCCTTCCCTGCTCCTTCCTTCCCTGCTCCTTCCTTCCCTACCCCTTCTTTCCCTGCCCCTTTCTCTCCTTCCTTCCCTGCTCCTTTCTCCCCTTTCTTCCCTGCCCTTACCTTCCTTGCCCTTCCTTCTATGTCCCTTTCTCCCTTTTCTTTCCTGTCCTTACCTTCCTTGCCCTTCCTTTCCTGTCCCTTCCGCCTTCCTTCTAAGCCCCTTCCTCCTCTTCCTTCTATGTCCCTTTCTCCCTTTTCTTCCCTGCCCTTACCTTCCTTGCCCTTCCTTTCCTGTCCCTTCCCCTTTCTTCTATGTCCCTTCCTTCTCAGGAAATTATATATTAGTATCCCTGACAAAGTGGGACTCACAACCCCTGAACCATGTTGGCTTTTCCTTCGAGATTTTAGATGAAACCTCTCTGTGGACTCTTCTACACGGAGAGGCATCTCTATTCTCCATCTGAACACTCACAGATATCCGAGGACAGAGAGTTTCCAGTCAACTCCAATAAACTTTTTAAACAAACATTGAGGAATCCCGCACTCCTCACCGCCTGCGGAAATATGGGGCAGAGCACATAGCAAGAGCCTACCAGGGGCGGACTGACAACTCATGGGGCCCACGGGCAATAAGGGATCATGGGGCCCCTGTGTCCTCACCCACACTCAAACCACACCCAAAAAAGCCTATGAAAGGTACCAGCAGCATCTCATGGGGCCCCCTACTGACCCTGGGCCCTTGGGCAGTGCCCAAGTTCCCCAATGGTCAGTCCGCCCCTGGTGCCCACACAAGGCCTTCCATGGCGGGATCACTGGGGATTAATGAAACTGCACAATGAAACATTTTGAATATCGACTTTTGAAACCAACGTGTTCGATGAGATATTGGTGATGATCGGGTTTATTTCTAGTTTAATAGGATCCTTACAGAATGTTGTATCTGGATAGAGTTGTCAGCCGTTACAGCCGTCCTCTTCCCATCCAGCGAGCGGAGGGACAATGTGCTGAGAGCGCTCCGCAGAGCCCCATTAATAGTCCCTCTCTCTCTCTGCGGGGGTCCCTCTGCAGGGGGATGCTTGTTTGTGACGCTTAATTAGTCTTCATTGTATCACAAATGGTCAGAAAACAATCACATTATGGAGAAATTAGTGTCCAGTTAGCTGCCAGAGAGACGGGTTCTGTATTGCTGGTTGACCGAGGCGCCATTCCCTGGGTCAGGGATGTCACTGGCGAACTACAGGTCTCAGCATGTCCTGACCTCTGCTGTTTGTTGAACAGAACTGCGATGTCTCCAATTATTTATTTATTTCAGGTACTTATATAGCGCCATCAATGTACTCTGCACTTTACATATATATTGTACATTCACATCAGTCCCCGCCCCCTAGGAGCGTACAATCTAAGGTCCCTAACCCTCAAGGGGCGTACAATCTAAGGTCCCTAACTCACATTCATACATACACATACTAGGGACAATTTAGACAGGAGCCAATTCACCTCCCAGCATGTCTTTGGAGTGTGAGAGGAAACCAGAGTACCCGGAGGAAACCCACACAGTTGTTGGGAAACAAAGGACAGGGAAGGAAGAGCAGTAGATGCCAATGTGTATATGCCACAGAACTGCCCCCATGCCTCACCTCTGATCTCCTGGTTACTATTGGTGAGATCTCTGTCCTGAGTTCCCGGGTCTGTACACCCGCTGTGCCCATTATGAGGGGTTCCCACCATCCCTGTGTTGAGTTCCCAGGTCTGTACACCTGCTGTGCCCCTTATGAGGGGTTCCCACCATCCCTGTGCTGAGTTCCCCGGTCTGTACACCTGCTGTGCCCATTATGAGGGGTTCCCACCATCCCTGTGCTGAGTTCCCAGGTCTGTACACCTGCTGTGCCCATTATGAGGGGTTCCCACCATCCCTGTACTGAGTTCCCAGGTCTGTACACCTGCCATGCACATTATGAGGGGTTCCCACCATCTCTATGCTGAGTTCCCAGGTCTGTACACCCGCTGTGCCCATTATGAGGGGTTCCCTTCATCCCCGCACACCCGCTGTGCCCATTATGAGGGGTTCCCACCATCTCTGTGCTACGTTCCCAGGTCTGTACACCCGCTGTGCCTATTATGAGGGATTCCCGCCATCCCTGTGCTGAGTTTCTGGGTCTGTACACCCGCTGTGCCCATTGAGGGGTTCCCACCATCCCTCTGCGGAGTTACCGGGTCTGTACACCTGCTGTGCCCATTATGAGGGGTTCCCACCATCCCTGTGCTGAGTTCCCAGGTCTGTACACCTGCTGTGCCCATTATGAGAGGTTCCCACCATCCCTGTGCTGAGTTCCATGGTCTGTACACCCGCTGTGCCCATTATGAGGGGTTCCCACCATCCCTCTGCAGAGTTCCCGGGTCTTTACACCTGCTGTGCCCATTATGAGGGGTTCCTACCATCTCTGTGCTGAGTTCCCGGGTCTGTACACCCGCCGTGCCCATTATGAGGGGTTCCCACCATCCCTGTGCTGAGTTCCCAGGTTTGTACACCACCATCCATCTACTGAGCACCAAGGGTCTACTCTTTCAGGTGGACTGTCCCTTGAAGAACATGGGACTTGACCTTACTATTGACTTTGGCTCAAGCTGGGGACAAATGTGGACAAGAGATCTGCCCGCTGGTGACAAATCCAAACACACTTCAGAACGAGCTCTTCCTGTGGATTCTCATATGAAATAAAGGACTGTTCTCATTTTCCTGATTTTTCACAGTTCTCAGCATGGAGGACAAAGCTCCGACAACCGACCCCAAACATTAGGGGTAGGTCAGTCCAATCCTTCCTTGTGCTGGCCATACACAGGACCAATGATGCGATTCTGCCCTCCAAACACTCTATGTGGATGGCGAAATTCCTCCCGCTAAGCCTTTGTATTAGGGGTAGACTGACAACTCATGGGGCCCCCCGGGCAATAGGGGATCATGGGGCCCCTGTGTCCTTGCCCAAACTCAAAAAAGCCTATCAAAAAGGTACCAGGGGCATCTCATGGGGCCCCCTACTGACCCCGGGCCCTCGGGCAGTGCCCGAGTTTCCAAATGGTCAGTCCGCCCCTGCTTTGTATTCTGATGGTGGGGAGACATCCAAATTTTCTGTAGAATTTCCAATCAAAATTCCATCCGGCTTTAGAAATGTGAAGAATAATGGTTAGGTAGGTGGGCACACCGTGACCTGCCACGCCTGGAAAATACATTTAGATTGGCCGGATGTGAAGGATGATCTTTGATGGTGTGTGGACAGTCTGTCGGAGAGATCGTCCAATTTGTTGTGGTACTTTCATCTCATCACCGACTCCCATACAAAGTCTGCACACTAAGGCCCCCGTTCACATATCGCATGGAGGGAGCGAGCGTGCCCACTACGCGATTTTCAAAGAGCGAATCTCGTGATGCTGTGTGTTGCATAGGACCAGCCCATTCACTTTAATAGGTTGCCCACGAAAAGTAGCTTCTGCTTTTTTGAATGTATAAAATGTCTGACATTCTTAATGCTTTCTGTGCCCTTCAGTTCTGGTGATGCCTACACCTGCCATTTCTTGTACTGGTGTCACAGGCCTAGAATATGGGAATATCTCTTAATGGGGTCACCAACAGAAAACAAAATTGACACATTTTAGCTCCTAAACTGCTCAAAATAAATTAATGGAACACTTTGAAAACCCATCAGATCTCAATGGGGACAAATCTCCTGCTGGATCTCTATCCTGACATGGAGGGGTGATGTGTGAGGAATATAAGGACGCCCCATCGTTGGATTGAAATTAAAAGGATCGACCTACAGAGGACTGAATTCAACACACCCGAAAATCAAAGTGAAAAAATGATGCAGCAGGCGAGTCCATTTGGCTGAAATGTCATTGCAGCAACTCAGAATGGTCCTCAGTAGTCTGTGTGGCCCCCACGTGCTTGTATGCATGCCTGACAACGTCGGGGGTGGCTCCTAATGAGACCACGGATGGTGTCCTGGGGGATTTCCTCCCAGATCTGGACCAGGGCATCACTGAGCTCCTGGACTGTCTAAGATGCAACCTGTCTAAGATGCAACCTGGCAGCGTCGGATGGACCGAAACATGACATCCCAGAGGTGTTCTATTGGATTTAGGTCAGGCGAGATTAGGGGCCATTCAATGGTATCAATTCCTTCATCCTCCAGGAACTGCCTGCATACTTTCCCCACATGAGGCCAGGCATTGTTGTGCACCAGGAGGAACCCAGGACCCACTGCACCAGGAGGAACCTAGGACCCGCTGTACCAGGAGGAACCCGGGACCCACTGCAACAGGACGAACCCAGGACCACTGCACCAGGAGGAACCCAGGACCCAATGCACCAGGAGGAACCCAGGACCCACTGCACCAGGAGGAACCCAGGACCCACCGCACCAGGAGGAACCCAGGACCCACTGCACCAGGAGGAACCCAGGACCTGCACCAGCGTAGGGTCTGACAATGGGTCCAAGGATTTCATCCCGATACCTAATGGCAGTCAGGGTGCCATTGTCTAGCCTGTACAGGTCTGTGTGTCCCTCCATGGATATGCCTCCCCAGACCATCACTGACCCACCACCACAACGGTCATGCTGAACCATGTTACAGGCAGCAGAACATTCTCCACGGCTTCTCCAGACCCTTTCACGTCTGTCACATGTGCTCAGGGGGAACCTGCTCTCATCTGTGAAAAGCACAGGGCACCAGTGGTGGACCTGCCAATTCTGGTGTTCAATGACAAATGCCAATCCAGCTCTATGGTTCTGGGCAGGGAGCACAGGGCCCACTAGAGGACGTCGGGCCCTCAGGCCACTCTCATAAAGTCTGTTTCTGATTGTTTGGTCAGAGACATTCCCACCAGTGGCCTGCTGGAGGTCATTTTGTAGGGCTCTGGCAGGGCTCCTCCTGTTCCTCCTTGCACAAAGGAGCAGATACCGGCCCTGCTGATGGGTTAAGGACCTTCTACGGCCCTGTCCAGCCCTCCTAGAGGAACTGCCTGTCTCCTGGAATCTCCTCCATGCTCTTGAGACTGTGCTGGGAGACACAGCAAACCTTCTGGCGATGGCAGGTATTGATGTGCCATCCTGGAGGAGTTGGACTGCCTGTGTAACCTCTGTAGGGTCCAGGTATGGCCTCATGCTACCAGTAGTGACACTGACCCTAGCCATATGCAAAACTAGTCAGAAAAGATGAGTAGGGAAAAAAATGTCAGTGGCCTCCACCTGTAAAACCATTCCTGTTTTGGGGGTTGTCTAATTGCTGCCCATCTAATGCCCCTGTTGTTAATTTCAGTAACCCCAAAGCAGCTGAAACTGATGAACAATCCCCTCTGCGACTTACCTGACCAGATCCATATCCCAGGAGTTTCATTGACTTGATGCTAGACTCGGATTACAAAGTCTTTCTTTCTTTTTTTTTTAGTTGTGTATATATATATATATATATATATATATATGGTGTAGGTGTTACCAGCAGTGACATGAGGTCGGCAGACCTGCAGATTCTGATTCTTTTTCTAGACATATAACATTACTATACACATCTATGGACAAATAAACCCGTTACTCTCTATGGATTTCACTGGCGTGTTGGGTAGGTGCTGCCCTTAAAGTCGCAGCGCCTGTAACCAGTACATAGCGAGGATGTAGAGGATTTGAGGGGGGTGGGGGGGGGGGGTGTCACATTTCCCTCTATATAAGCAACAGTAACACTCATTCACTTTTTCTGGATGTCCCTTTTCTCTGGAAAATCCTTCTATTGTGCCAATCAAGCAGATGGTTTGCAGGAAATTTAGGCCAACCTTGGTGACCGAGACTAATTTTTACCAGTCTTGCAAGCTTGGCACGTTTGCTTTGCTCTTACAAAGTAACTTTAAAAAAAACAGCTGGCCGGGGTGAATTAAACCCATTAAAGACACATTTATAAGAAATTATATTCAGATAGCCTGCTGCCCCCCCCCCCCCCCCCCTGCCAGACTTAAGAAGGGAGATGGGGCCATTGAAATGAAAATGTAGCCAATTCTGGCTTCTTAACATATCCTGAGAGTCCCCAAACATTTTACTAAATAGATTAACTGGGCTTTTGTTTTGCTTCACATTTATCAGCTTCATTAAGTGAATAGCTGGACAAATATATTACGCATGCATGAAAGGCCCCTTTCTGGGCCGGGGCATTGTGTGCTCAGCCTGACAGGTGGCTGCTTGGCTGGTTTTTGCGCACAGAGAAAAGGGAAGCCGGGATGGGGCGCAGCGGCGGAGGCCTGTGGATGCGATTTCTCCATCGCTACATGTATTAACCATTGGCTTAATATTCACACCCTCATTGAAACGATATTATCTCCTCTGCCGCAGAGCCATCAAATCCTCATCTATTTAAATGCCCCGTTATAATCTCATTAGCCGACTGATGGACAGGTTTAATGGCCGGGCGGACTGTGCAGAACAATCTGCTCTCACGCTGGGAATGGTCAGCGGATGAGGAGGCTGCAGAGCCAATAAACATCGACGACACAGAGAAATGCATCTGACCACATCTGACTCTAGGTACTGATCAGATGTCAGTGTACTGGAGATATAGAAAACAGGAGCGAGGGAGTGAAAGAAAGAGAAAGAAAAGAAAAGAGAGAAAAAGAAAGGAGGGAAAAAAGAGAGAGAGAGCGTGTGAAAAAGACAGAGAGAAAGAGAGAGTGAGAGAGAAAGCAAGAGAGAGAAAGAGAAAGAAAGAGAAAAAAAAGAGAGAAAGAGAGTGCAAGAGAGAGGGAGAGAGAGAGAAAGAAAGAAAGAGAGAGAAAAAGAGTGAGAACGAGAGGGAGGGGAAAAAAAAGGGACAAAGAGAAAGATAAAGAAAGAGAGAGAGAAAGAAGGAGAGAGAGAAAATAAAGAAAATATAGAGGGAGGGGGATAAAAAAAAGACAGTAAGAAAAAAAGAAAGAAAAAGAGGGGCAAAAGAGATAGAGGGGAAAAAAGAACAGAGATAAAGAGAGAAAAAGAAAGAAAGAAAAGAAAAAAAAAAGAAAGAGAGCGGAGGGAAGAAAGAGAGTGCAAGAGAAAGAAAAAGAAAAAAAAAAGAGAGAGAAAAAGAGTGAGAAAGAGAGGGAGGGAAAAAAAGGGACAAAGAGAGAGAGAAACAAAGAAAGGAGAGAGCGAGAAAGGAAAATATAGAGGGGGGGGGGGTAAAAAAGACAGAAAAAGGGAAGAAGAAGAGGAAAAATAATGAGAGAGAGGGAGAGAGAGAGAGAGAAAGACCAACAGAAAGAGAGAGAAAGAAAATATATAGAGAGGGGGGGATAAAAAAAAGACAGTAAGAAAAAAAGAAAGGAAAAGAGGGGGGAAAAGAGAGAGAGGGAAAAAAAGAACAGCGATAAAGAGAGAAAAAGAAAGAAAGAAAGAAAAAGGAAGAGAGAAATAGAAAGGAAAAGAAAGAAAGAGAGAGAGGGAGGGAAGAAAGAGAGAGCAAGCGATAGAGAAAGAAAGAACAAAAAGAGAGGGAGGGAAAAAAGGGACAAGGGAGAGAGAGAGAGATAAAGAAAGAGAAAAAGAAAGAAAAGGAAAAAATAAGAAAGAAGAAAGCATGAAAGGGAAGAGAGAGCGAAAAGAAAAAGAAAAGAATAAAATAAAGATCAGAAAGAAAAGAAAGAAAATGTGCTGGTTGGAGAGCTCTATCTTTGACCGTACAAGTTGCTTCCATACGTCTCTATAGCACGCTGGCACAGGACAGGTTTTTCTGCTCAGGTTGTGGCTGGAAGACTTTGCACACCATTTGTTCTGATAAATCCGGAATGTATTCTGGTGATTTAAGCAGAAAGTTCGAATCATGTAACCCCTGCAGTACTCCCTACTAAAATGTATGCACTTTGTTAGAGAATATGTAAACTCAACATTTCCTACTCCTGATCTGAACCTGATGTCCCGTTGTATTGCTTCCTCTGTGTGAGATCCCTGGCGTTCCTGCCAGTCCCTCTGCCTTCCTATTAAAAACTGACCACACTAGGCATGAGAGCACAGCGTGGTCAGTTCTCTAACTTTGCTGGGAACTCATCCCGCTCTCCTTCAATGATCATACTTGTCCTGATACTACCTCCCCCTTCCCTCTGCACAGCCATTCATTGGGAAGACCAGTGTGCTTCTGCTCCCTCACCTCTCTATGCAGCTGAGAACAGAAGGTATGTGATCCCTTATAAAAGGGGAAAAAAGTATTTATATTGTTTTTTTTTTTATATCTATACGCAAATGTTTTCCCTTTCATTTCTATTTTACTTGACTGAGTGAGGGTTTACCTTGCTGGGAGAACTTTTTTTTTTCTTTTCTAAGACTTAACTACTGCTTAAGCCCGGGTTCACACTGATGCAGTGCGGAATTCACACAGAAACCGTTCATGCGAACCGCTGGGGGTGTGTATGTTAAGTTAACAACACCCCGAAATTGGTTCACAAAACGCGGTGCGATGTGCAGAATCAGATCGCATGGGTGTGAATAGCTGGGACACCTGTGCAAGACTGGAGGGGAGGAGCCAGTACACCTGTGCAAGACTGAAGGGGAGGAGCCAGTACACCTGTGCAAGACTGGAGGGGAGGAGCCAGTACACCTTTGCAAGACTGAAGGGGAGGAGCCGGTTCACCTGTGCAAGACTAAAGGGGAGGAGCCGGTACACCTGTGCAAGACTGAAAGGGAGGAGCCGGTACACCTGTGCAAGACTGAAGGGGAGGAGCCAGTACACCTGTGCAAGGCTGAAGGGGAGGAGCCAGTACACCTGTACAAGACTGAAGGGGTGGAGCCAGTACACCTGTACAAGACTGAAGGGGTGGAGCCAGTACACTTGTACAAGACAAGGGGAGGAGCAGGTACACCTGTACAAGACTGAAGGGGAGGAGCCAGTACACCTGTACAGTACTTGAGGGGAGGAGCTGGTACACTTGTACACTACTGAAGGGGAGGAGCCGGTGCACCTGTACAATACTTGAGGGGAGGAGCTCGTACACCTGTACACTACTGAAGGGGAGGAGCTGCTACATCTGTGCAATACTGGAGGGGAGGAGCTGGTACACCTGTACAAGACTGGAGAGGAGGAGCCTGTACACCTGTGCAAGACTGGAGAGGAGGAGCCGGTACACCTGTACAAGATTGGAGAGGAGGAGCCGGTACACCTGTGCAAGACTGGAGGGGAGGAACCTGTACACCTGTGCAATACTGGAGGGGAGGAGCTGGTACACCTGTACAAGACTGAAGGGGAGGAGCTGGTACACCTGTGCAAGACTGGAGGGGAGGCCGGAGGTCAGATTTAAATAGTATAAAACATGCATATGAAGGATGTAGAGTGAGGAACAGTAAAAAAAAAAAAATTCCAGCTCCACTGATCAATTATTTTGGGTACTTTTTTTTTTTCGGGGCAAGGTCGCCATTCCACACTTCATTTCCCCCCCCTATTCCTCCCTGAGTCAGTGACTTGTAGCAATATGAAGACGCAGCTTGCTCCTTGGACCACCAAGTCCCTTTGATTCCCCTTTTAGAGTGTCATCCCTTTGTGACACCAGAGATGATTGTGAAAGGGCCCCATCGATTTTCTGTCCCAGCTGAGGTGAATGCACTCACACGGAGCAGCGAAATCCTCCAGAGAGCGGGCAGAGGTCTATTTCAAGTCATTCTCTAACCAGCCGAGTATTTATGCAGCGGCCTGAATAGCGGCTAGTGGTGGATCTTATGACACGCAGGACCCTGGTGACTCCTCCGCTGAAAGTCAGGGACTTAAAAAAAGAGAACCTCCACTAAAAAGCTATTATCTCGGCCTCCTTTGTGCTGCGGATGTAAGAAAAAAGAAGAAACGAAGCCCATCTTCTGCATCTTCTGAATAGGAAACTAGCCATTGCTTACAATGAAATTCAACTCATCCTCCCCTATTAATTAAAATACATAGAGAGGGAATTTCGATCTCGTGACAGTATAAAAAAAAAAAGAAAACCGTTTGGGTACCCTTCCTAAAATGAAAGGTCCTCTTTTAAGAAGAGCTGCACACCCTCTTTACCAGGGGCGGACGGACCATTTTGACACTCGGGCAGTGCCCAAGGGCCCAGGGTCACTAGGGGGCCCCATGAGATGCCCTAGTACCTTTCATAGGCTTTTTTGGGTGTGGTTTGAGTGTGGGCGAGGACACAGGGGCCCCATGATCCCCTATTTCCTGGGGGCCCCATGAGTTGTCAGTCCGTCCCTGCTCTTTACACACCTCTGTGCTCCCCTACCACCTCGCTGCTTTTTCCTCCCAAGTCTGTGTAAGCGCCATGTCAGAGCTTACACAGGGCTAACTTCATCCTCCTCCAAATCAGAGAGGTGATTGGCCAAGCTCTGCATTTTGGGAGGAGCTCACATGCGTCTTTGTACCCACAAGTACTGGATATTTTCCTATTCTCCTCTGGCAAAGCAATGGTTAATGAAGAACGCAGGGCAAAAGTATCAGTGGGGTGGGGTGGGTTTTGGGGGGAGGTTGAGGTTCTTTTCTCAAGAAACCCTGTCCTGATCTGAATAGCCAGATTTTTTTCAACAGCTATTGAGATAAAAAACTATCAGCCACATAGGTAGGTCAGTCGACTTCCATTGTGAAAAGGAGCAGTAAAGCACAACCATTGTGCAGCGCTGCAAAACAGGAGACTTTTTACAACATTTCCAGAATCCTCTGCCAGTTTTCCAATGGAATTAGTGGAATCTGTGCCAGTACTTCCAATGGTACCTGCAGAATCTCTTCCAAGACTTCCAATGGTACTCAGAGAATCATTGCCAGGACTTCCCAAGTTCCCAGGATTGACGCTGGGCATGTCCTCAGACCAAAAGGGTATTCGGCACTATTAGGGTGTCTCTCTCACCAGCGACCACATGTTGCAAGAGCTGTAATACCTACATGTGAGATTGCTTGACTGTTGCTGACCTAGGCTGACCCTGACTGTTCTTCTGCCTGCTGCTTGCCAAGACCCCTGCCTACACCCAACTACTCTTCTGCCTGCCAAGACCCCTGCCTACAGCTGACTACTCTTCTGCCTGCCAAGACCCCTGCCTACACCTGACTACTCTTCTGCCTGCCAAGACCCCTGCCTACAGCTGACTACTCTTCTGCCTGCCAAGATCCCTGTCTGGACTCGACTACTCTTCTGCCTGCCAAGATGCCTGCCTGGACCTGACTACTCTTCTGCCTGCCAAGACCCCTGTCTGGACATGACTTCTCTTTTTACCAGCCAAGACCCCTGTCTGGACCTGACTACTCTTTTCCTTGCCAAGACCTCTTCCTGGATCTGACCAGTCTTCTGCCTGCCAAAACCCCTGCCTGGACCCAAGTACTCTTCTACCTGCCAAGATCTCAGCCTGGACCCCACTACTCTTCTGCCTGCCAAGACCCCTGTCTGGACCAGACTACTCTTATGCCTGCCAAGACCCCATGTCTGGACCCGACTACTCTTCTGCCTGCCTGGACCTGACTACTCTTTTGCCTGCAAAGACCCCTGTCTGGACCTGACTACTCTTTTGCCTGCAAAGACCCCTGTCTGGACCCAACTACTCTTCTGCATGCCAAGATGCCTGCTTGGAGCTGACTACTCTTCTGCCTGCCAAGATCCCTGCATGGACCCAAGTACTCTTCTGCCTGCCAAGATCCCGGCCTGGAACCGACTACTCTTCTGCCTGCCAAGACCCCTGCCGGGACCCGACTACTCTTCTGCCTGCCAAGACCCCATGCCTGGACCCAACTACTCTTCTGCCTGCCAAGATCCCACCCTGGACCCGACCAGGGGCGGACTGACAACTCATGGGGCCCCCGGGCAATAGGGAATCATGGGGCCCCTGTGTCCTCGCCGACACTTAAACCACACCCAAAAGGGAGCCCAGAAAGGGAACATTGCTGTGCAGTGTGCGCCATCACTGCTAGAGAGACAGCCCTGTAGGAACTGACCATACAGTCACCTAGCTGCTTTATTGCTGCCTGCAGGCTTTACTGGGACTATTCTCACATGCACCAACAGTACAACTGGGCCCCAACGCTAGCCAGCTAAAGACTAAAGACTGTCCCTTTACAGCTGCTACACAGAGATTTTCACAGGTAAAACCCTGTGGTGGAGCAGAGTTTTTTTACAGCTCTCCCTTTAGCTGCAGAGGTGGCAGCCGGGGAGCTTAAATGCCTCGGCAGGAAATGTACCCCCTATCACTGTTGGTGGATGTAGGGCCCGGTGAACGCAACCTATTCAAGTGAATGGGGCTGCTTCACATGTCAGGGCTCTGTCCTCGGCAGAGGTGTTAGGAGACCTGGCACCCCTGCCAGTACCTTGCATGGCCGCAGAAGTTCACATCGGCTCAAATTTGGCTCCAAACAGCCTTTATAAGGAAGCCCTTCCCTACTCTCAGGTGCTGGTTGATCTCTGGCTTTCCAGTACCTTGTTCATGTTCCTGTACTACTGTGATCTGTGATTTCCTGATACCGACTCGGCTTGCTCTTGGACCTGTCTTCTCTGCTTAACCTCTGATCTGACCTCGGCTTGGCTAATGGATATTCCGTTAAACTGGCTCCTCTATGTCTTTTTAGACCTTGCTTTGTGCACTGGTGGGCAGTCATGTTGGAACAGGAAGGGGCCATCCCCAAACTCTTCCCACAAAGTTGGGAGCATGAAATTGTCCAAAAGAGATCCCTTCACTGGAACTAGGGGGCCAAGCCCAACCCCTAAAAAACAAGCCCACACCACAATCCCCCCTCCACCAAACTTTACACTTCGCATAATGTAGTCAGGCAAGTACCGTTCTGGCACTTGTCAAACCCAGACACATTCATCAGATTGCCAGACAGAGAAGCATGATTGGTCATTCCACAGAACACATCTCTTCTGCTCTAGAGTCCAGTGGTGGCGTGCTTTACACCACGGCATCCGACGCTTTGCATTGCACTTGGTGGTGGAAGGCTTGGATGCAGCTGCTCGGCCATGGAAACCCATTCCATGAAGCTCTCTACGCACTGTTGTTGGGCTCATCTGAAGGCCACACCAAGTCTGGAGGTCTTTAGCTATTGACTCTGCAGACAGTTGGCGACTTCTGCGCACTGTGCGCTTCAGCATGCGCTGACCCCGCCCTGTCATGTGACGTGGCCTACCACTTGGTGGCTGAGTGGCTGTTGTTCCCAGTGGCTTCCACTTTTTTATAATCCCACTAACAGTTGAGCGTGGAATATTTAGTAGCCAGGAAATGTCACGGATGGACTTATTGCCCAGGTGGCCACCTATCACGGGACCACGCTTGGAGTCACTGAGCTCCTGAGAGCGACCCATTCTTTCACCAATGTTTGTAGAAGCAGTCTGCATGCCTAGGGGGTTGATTGTATACACCTGTGTCCATGGAGGGGATTGGAACACCTGAATAACATGATTGGGAGGGTTGGCCCAATACTTGTGTCAATTTATGCCCCGGACTGCTTTCATTGCGGACTATAGGGGGCGACTTGCCATGCGATTTGCAGCTCGCATGGCATGGCAAATTACATGGCAAGTCGCACCCTATTCTCCGCAATGAAAGCGGTCATATCAGGGCAATTCCGACTTGTCTGGAGCCGCACCGATTTCTAAAGTAGACTGCACTACTTCAGGTGCGACTTGCATAGACATCCGTGTCTTGCAAGCCGCACCTCAAGTCGGAATACCACCCGAATTTGAAATCGTGCGACTTTCACTGGAAGTCGCACGATTTCAAAGTCGGATCGGAGAATATTCAGCAGCAATCAACTTTGAACTTACATAGTTAGTCTGGCTGAAAAATGACAAAAATCCATCCAGTTCAACCATAAAAATAAAAAAAATGTTATAATCCTACACCCGCAGTTGATCCAGAGGAAGGCAAAAAAAACAGCAAAGCATGAACTTAACCCCTTCTATCCCAGCAGATAAAAATAAAACTGGAACAAAACAAAAAAAAAAAAAAAAAAAAGAGGAAGGAAAAAAGAAAAAAAAGGTTTTGGACAAAACAAAAAAAAGAAAAAAAGAGAAAGGAAAAAAGAAAAAAAAAGGTTTTGGACAAAAAAAAAAGATTTTCCCATGTAAATAAATGTAAGATGTTTAATATTCCCAAACTGCTTATCATTCGTGGCCAGGAATGACCCGATTTTTTTTTCTGGGTTGGAGAAAAGATGGAATTTGTGAAACAGCCAAAATATAAAAAAATAAAAAAAAATAAAAAGTTATAATCCTACACCCACAGTTGATCCAGAGGAAGGCAAAAAAACCAGCAAAGCACGAACTTAACCCCTTCTATCCCAGCAGATAAAAACAAAACTGGAACAAAACAAAAAAAAAATAAAAAAAAAAAGAGAAAGGAAAAAATAAAAAAATAAAGGTTGAACTGGATGGACTTTTTCAGCCAGACTAACTATGTAACTGAATATTCTATCACCAAAAAAACCCAGCAAAGCATGAACTTAACCCCTTCTATCCCAGCAGATAAAAACAAAACTGGAACAAAAAAGAAAAAAAAAAGAGAAAGGAAAAAAGAAAAAAAAAAGAAAAAAAAAGAGAAAGGAAAAAAGAAAAAAAAAAGGGTTTGGACTAAAAAAGGATTTTCCCATGTAAATAAAGGTAAGTCGTTTAATATTCCAAACTGCTTATCATTTGTGGCCAGGAATGACCCGATTTTTTTTTTCTGGGTGGGAGAAAAGAGGGAATTTGTGAAACAGCCAAAATAAACAAAAAAAAAATGAAAAAAAACAAAGAGAAAGGAAAAAAGAAAAAAAAAAGGTTTTGGACAAAAAAAAAAAAGAGAAAGGAAAAAATAAAAAAAATAAAGGTTGAACTGGATGGACTTTTGTCATTTTTCAGCCAGACTAACTATGTAACTGAATATTCTATCACCAAAAAAACCCCAGCAAAGCATGAACTTAACCCCTTCTATCCCACCAGATAAAAACAAAACTGGAACAAAAAAGAAAAAAAAAAAGAGAAAGGAAAAAAGAAAAAAAAAAGAAAAAAAAAGAGAAAGGAAAAGAGAAAAAAAAAAGGGTTTGGACTAAAAAAGGATTTTCCCATGTAAATAAAGGTAAGTCGTTTAATATTCCAAACTGCTTATCATTTGTGGCCAGGAATGACCCGATTTTTTTTTTCTGGGTGGGAGAAAAGAGGGAATTTGTGAAACAGCCAAAATAAACAAAAAAAAAATGAAAAAAAACAAAGAGAAAGGAAAAAAGAAAAAAAAAAGGTTTTGGACAAAAAAAAAAAAGAGAAAGGAAAAAATAAAAAAAATAAAGGTTGAACTGGATGGACTTTTGTCATTTTTCAGCCAGACTAACTATGTAACTGAATATTCTATCACCAAAAAAACCCAGCAAAGCATGAACTTAACCCCTTCTATCCCACCAGATAAAAACAAAACTGGAACAAAAAAGAAAAAAAAAAAGAGAAAGGAAAAAAGAAAAAAAAAAGAGAAAGGAAAAAAGAAAAAAAAAAAGGGTTTGGACAAAAAAAAAAGAGGATTTTCCCATGTAAATAAAGGTAAGTCGTTTAATATTCCCAAACTGCTTATCATTTGTGGCCAGGAATGACCCGATTTTTTTTTTCTGGGTGGGAGAAAAGAGGGAATTTGTGAAACAGCCAAAATAAACAAAAAAAAATGAAAAAAAACAAAGAGAAAGGAAAAAAGAAAAAAAAAAAGGTTTTGGACAAAAAAAAAGACAAAGGAAAAAAGAAAAAAAAAAGGTTTTGGACAAAAAAAAAAAAAAGAGAAAGGAAAAAAGAAAAAAAAAAGGTTTTGGACAAAGAAAAAGAAAGGAAAAAAGAAAAAAAAAGGTTTTGGGCAAAAAAAAAGAGAAAGGAAAAAAGAAAAAAAAAAGGTTTTGGACAAGAAAAGAGAGAAAGGAAAAAAGAAAAAAAAAAGGTTTTGGACAAAAAAAGAGAAAGGAAAAAAGAAAAAAAAAGGTTTTGGACAAAAAAAAAGAGAAAGGAAAAAAGAAAAAAAAGGTTTTGGACAAAAAAAAAGAGAAAGGAAAAAAGAAAAAAAAAAGGTTTTGGGCAAAAAAAGAGAAAGGAAAAAAGAAAAAAAAAGGTTTTGGACAAAAAAAAGAGAAAGGAAAAAAGAAAAAAAAAAGGTTTTGGGCAAAAAAAGAGAGGAAAAAAGAAAAAAAAAGGTTTTGGACAAAAAAAAAAAGGATTTTCCCATGTAAATAAAGGTGAGACGTTTAATATTCCCAAACTGCTTATCGTTCGTGGCCAGGAATGACCCGATTTTTTTTTCCTGGGTGGGTGAAAAGAGGGGATTTGTGAAACAGCCAAAATAAAAAAAAAAAAAAAAAAAAAAGAAAAAAGTATATTTTTTTTATTTGTGTAGACTTGATTGTTGAACACAAAGCCATAAGCACCTTGTCGAATGGGGGCCATTGAGCGGGGCTGATGGGTTAAGCGTGGGTCCTACAGGAGGCAGCGTGGGTTGTTGTTTAATGGAGAGGAGTTGTCACTTGTTGGCCGATGCGGTGAAAGGAAAGACGCCGGATCCCTGACGCCTTTGCCCAGTTTTGACGTGGAGGTAATGGAGTAATCCGGTTGAATGTTAGTCATGGTATTTGTGTCACTTCACATCTTGTCAACGGGAGGAACGTGAAGCTTCCACCGCGGCCCGAGCGCGCCGAAGAAAAGGCCGCCACTCATTTAATTCAAATCTATTTCTCAGCCGGTGACTAATGAGCCGCAGATCTGCATAATGGCGGCGTGGACGCTTTACTGCCACAGACCTTTTTTTTTTGGGGGGGGGGAGAGGAAAAAAGTTCACATTTGTTTAAGAAGAGGGACTGGAAAGGAAGTGGGGGGATGGGAGGAAAGGGGGTTCCTGGTCAGGTGCACCCCCCCCCAGATATCATACCACATACAGGTCCTCTTTACCTTCTCCAATGGGGGCCTCCCGTGGGGTTTTGATATGAAGGTGGGCCGAACATCAGTATTTTTTTTTACCTCTCACAAAGATCGCAGTGCGCCAGGGGCGGACTGACAACTCATGGGGCCCCCGAGCAAACGGGATCATGGGGCCCCTGTGTCCTCGCCCACACTCAAACCACACCCAAAAAAGCCTATGAAAGGTACCTGGGGCATCTCATGGGACCCCTTACTGACCCCGGGCCCTCGGGCAGTGCCCGAGTACCCCGAATGGTCAGTCCGCCCCTGCACTGCGCCCTCAGACCACGCCTTCATCTGCTTTTCTCTCCAGAAGGTCAGCACTGTCTTTGCTCGGGCATCCTTCAGGTTCACCATCTAGTTCCTGAACTGAGAGACCGGCTCAGAAAAGCATGTGAACGCAGGCGCCTGTGCAGTTCTTGGTTGTGTTCACAAATGTCTGACACAGATCAGCCCCTGTTGCGGCCTCACGCTTTGTCATTAGATACAATGTACAGTCTGATCACTGGGGGAGGAGACTGAGGAAATGCTTCCTCCTCCTTCTACAAAGTTACAATGTACAGTCTGATCACTGGGGGAGGAGACTGAGGAAATGCTTCCTCCTCCTTCTACAAAGTTACAATGTACAGTCTGATCACTGGGGGGAGGGGAGACTGAGAAAATGCTTCCTCCTGCCTTCTACAAATTTACAATGTACAGTCTGATCACTGGGGGAGGGGAGACTGAGGAAATGCCTCCTCCTCCTTCTACAAAGTTACAATGAACAGTCTGATCACTGGGGGAGGGGAGACTGAGGAAATGCCTCCTCCTCCTTCTACAAAGTTACAATGTACAGTCTGATCACTGGGGGAGGGGAGACTGAGGAAATGCCTCCTCCTCCTTCTACAAAGTTACAATGTACAGTCTGATCACTGGGGGAGGGGAGACTGAGAAAATGCTTCCTCCTTCCTGGGGACAAGGGCCTCTTCCCCACAACCGTGGCTGGGCTTACTGGAATCTGGAAAGCCACTTTTAACAAGAGGGCTCCCAGATCCCGCCCCCCCCCCCCCCCCCGTGAATGAGTATGGGGTATATGGTACCGCTACCCATTCACAAAATAAAAAGTGTAGTGTAGAAAAAGAAGAGAAAATCTTTGACAAGTCCTTTATTAAAAATAAAAGTAAAAAAAAATGTCCCCCTGGAGTAGATCCAACGTCAATCACGATGCCCCCCGCCGCCGACCTGTCAAAAGAGAAAAAAAGAACGCTCGGCTCATGACATCGGCTCCCGCCATCTGACAGCTGCGCCCCCAGATGACCGGTCTTAAATACCGTCATGACGTCACCTTGTGACATCATCCTGTGCTGTGATTGGCCGAAGCATTGCACCTGACCTCTTCAAGTGTTATGGGATCAGCATGTACTCGTGTAAAATTACAGAGGTGCCTCTCCTAGTGCAGTAAGTTAGAGTTCATTTATTAAATAGACAAAAATGCACATACAAGCATAGCAGATTAAAAGCATCGATCAGCAAAAAAAAGCTAAAGTGGCAATCCTTACGCGATGACCTCAGAAGGGAGACACCCCTTCTGACGCGTTTCGTCATACCCAGAAGTCTTCTGGGGCTCAAGAACACATGAAAAATAGCCCAGGCATGATTTTTAAAGTCATGCTGCACCAAACCGCATGGTACCAGCAGGGGCGGACTGACAATTCATGGGGCCCCCGGGCAATAGCGGATCATAGGGCCCCTGTGTCCTTGCGCAAACTCAAAAAAGCCTATGTAAAAGGTACCAGGGGCATCTCATGGGGCATTGCCCGAGTTTCTAAATGGTCAGTCCGCCCCTGGGTACCATGTATTTTGGCGCCCACAAATGCACATGCAATTGTCACATGCACAGGAGTACCATTAACCATTTCAGCAAACAACAAAGAAAAAGTCCCAGCGCAACTTACCGACCAGCCTGCAACCAACCAAATTGCCCTGTCTAGGTTCACAGCGCAACTTACCGACCAGCCTGCAACCATCCAAATTGTCATGTCTAGGTTCACAGCGCAACTTACCGACCAGCCTGCAACCAACCAAATAGTCCTTTCCTAGTCTAGGTTCACTGCGCAACTTACCGACCAGCCTGCAACCAACCGAATTGTCCTGTCTAAGTCTAGGTTCCCAGCGCAACTTACCGACCAGCCTGCAACCAACCGAATTGTCCTGTCTAAGTCTAGGTTCACAGCGCAACTTACAGACCAGCCTGCAACCAACTGAATTGTCCTGTCTAAGTCTAGGTTCCCAGCGCAACTTACCGACCAGCCTGCAACCAACCGAATTGTCCTGTCTAAGTCTAGGTTCCCAGCGCAACTTACCGACCAGCCTGCAACCAACCGAATTGTCCTGTCTAAATCTAGGTTCCCAGCGCAACTTACCGACCAGCCTGCAACCAACCGAATAGTCCTTTCCTAGTCTAGGTTCACTGCGCAACTTACCGACCAGCCTGCAACCAACCGAATTGTCCTGTCTAAGTCTAGGTTCCCAGCGCAACTTACCGACCAGCCTGCAACCAACCGAATTGTCCTGTCTAAGTCTAGGTTCACAGCGCAACTTACCGACCAGCCTGCAACCAACCGAATTGTCCTGTCTAAGTCTAGGTTCCCAGCGCAACTTACCAACCAGCCTGCAACCAACCGAATTGCCCTGTCTAAGTCTAGGTTCCCAGCGCAACTTACCGACCAGCCTGCAACCAACCGAATAGTCCTTTCCTAGTCTAGGTGCACTGCGCAACTTACCGACCAGCCTGCAACCATCCGAATTGTCCTGTCTAAGTCTTGGCGCTGGTGTACTTGGTGACAGCCTTGGTGCCCTCGGAGACGGCGTGCTTGGCCAGCTCTCCAGGCGGTCTGGATCTCCCGGGAGGTGATGGTGGAGCTCTTGTTGTAATGAGCCAGGCGGGAAGCTTCGCCGGCGATGCGCTCGAAGGTGTCATGGCTGAAGGAGTTCATGATGCTCCTGGCCTTGGACGAGATGCCGGTGTTGAGGTGGACCTGCGTGAGCACCTTGTACATGTAGATGGCATGACTTTCCTTCCTGCTCTTCCTCCGCTTCTTGCCGTCCTTCTTCTGGATCTTGGTCATGGCTTTCTTGGAGCCCTTCTTGGGCGCCGGCGCAGACTTGGCCGCTTCAGGCATGATAAGGGTTAACCACTGCTTGGCTGTGTGCGGGAAAGTGTGCACAGCAGTCCATCGAACAGGATTTCCTATGGGACACGTTCACATCTCCGCGTTTTCACCCCGGTGCGTATTTTTGGAAAGGATCAGGGACTTTTGTAACCTCCCTAGCGGTCTGATTATGTCAGTGTTTCTGTGCTCAAAGCGGTACATTTTTTGGCATGGAAATATGTATTTTTTTATTGTAGGTCTTTAATTTTTCGGAATAAGTCACTGAAATCTGTCCGAACAAGAGTCTAGTAAACATTCTAGTAAACCATACAAAGCACGTGGAGATCATGAGCCGATCGTGAGTATAATTATTACCGCTGTTGTTAGGACCGGAGTTCCCCTTTACATCTATACATTTCCCCTTTGTCCTCGGGGGTTCAGATGTTCTTCTTCCACTCTGGTGACTTTGGTCCCTCTTCTGTTTTGGTGGTAGAGTTACCTTCATTTCCACACGAGGCGGGAGAGCTCAGGGTGACCGGCAATTCACCGAAACACTTTGGATCTACTTTGTATACTTTTAGCTTCAATTAACCATTATAACAATCCTCACGTGAGATGTTTTTCTGGACTCCGGGTGCTCCTCCTAAATCACCCAGTTGTTCTCTGTGGGAACGGCCCCATTGTCCGTATCAGGAAGGTAGCAACCCTAGATCCCAACTGAGCCCATCACTTACCACCTACAATTGGGATACAACCCACTGGAAGTGATCCCCTCCAGTGGCACCAGTCCTGCTCTGTCTTCCACCCAAAATCAAATCTGATTTTAGTCTTCCTTCGGGTGGCTGGTCTAAAAACCATACAAAGCACATGGAGATCAGGAGCCGACCGTGAGCATAATTATTACCGCTGTTGTTAGGACCAGAGTTCCCCTTTACATCTCTAAATTTCCTCTTTGTCCTCAAGGTTTTCAGATGTTCTTCTTCCACTTTGGTGACTTTGGTCCCTCTTCTGTTTTGTTGGTAGAGTTACCTTCATTTCCACACGAGGGGGGAGAGCTCAGGATGACTGGCAATTCACCGAAACGCGTTGTATCTACTTTGTATACTGTTAGCTTCAAAAAAATGATGATAAAAATCCTCACGTGAGATGTTTTTCTGGACTCCGGGTGCTCCTCTTAATTCACCCAATTGTTCTCTGTGGGAACTGGTCATTGTTGTTATCAGGAAGGTAGCAACCCTAGATCCCCAACTGAGTCCATCACGTACCACCTAAAATTGGGATATAACCCAACGGAAGTGATCCCCTCCAGTGGCACCAGTCCAGATCAGGAGTCGATCATGGGCATAACTATTACCGGTGTTGTTAGGACTGGAGTTCCCCTTTACATCTATACATTTCCCCTTTGTCCTCGGGGGTTCAGATGTTCTTCTTCCACTCTGGTGACTTTGGTCCCTCTTCTGTTTTGGTGGTAGAGTTACCTTCATTTCCACACGAGGGGGGAGAGCTCAGGGTGACCGGCAATTCACCGAAACACTTTGGATCTACTTTGTATACTTTTAGCTTCAATTAACCATTATAACAATCCTCACGTGAGATGTTTTTCTGGACTCCGGGTGCTCCTCCTAAATCACCCAGTTGTTCTCTGCGGTAATGGCCCCATTGTCCGTATCAGGAAGGTAGCAACCCTAGATCCCAACTGAGTCCATCACTTACCACCTACAATTGGGATACAACCCACTGGAAGTGATCCCCTCCAGTGGCCCCAGTCCGACACTGTCTTCCACCCAAAATCAAATCTGATTTTAGTCTTCCTTCGGGTGGCTGGTCTAAAAACCATACAAAGCACATGGAGATCAGGAGCCGATCGTGAGTATAATTATTGTCCTCAAGGTTTTCAGATGTTCTTCTTCCACTCGGGTGACTTTGGTCCCTCTTCTGTTTTGGTGGCAGAGTTACCTTCATTTCTACACGAGGGGGAAGAGCTCAGGGTGACCGGCGGTCTTCTCCAGGAGGGTCCGACTACAAAAGCTTTGGGGGGGGGGGGAGTTAAAAGGAAGCCCCTTTATAGAGCGCGCTGAATGCAGAGGGGAGATTAGAACTTTCATTTGGGATTTGGCTGTATTCATGGCTGCGGGGCGGTGAATAGGGCTCAGGCCGGGCCCTCGGCGGTGTCATGCCCCTCCATTCTTCACCACATCTTCAGACACAGGTTGTTTTACACTTGAAAGTGGTGAGAGGGGGATAACAGCGACTCTGATGAAGGCCCCATCATCCCAGCTGGAGATTTATCCTCCTCAGGTGGGCAGAGGGGAACTGCGGAAAGTCACGGAATATCGTTTTTTTTTTTTGTCCATCCCATTGCTAGTCTTTTATAAACTTTTCTGAAGGTCATGGCAAGGATCAGTTTAAGCCCCCATTCGCACCTGGGCGCTTTGCCGTACGATTCTCAAAGTGCGACAATGCTCAAGATAAGGAATTCCATCATTCTAAGATGGCCACTCGTTTTCAATACGGCCATTCAGGTTGTGTTCACACTTTATGGAAATCGTGCTGCACGTGCGCTTACAAAATGCGCAAGAAACGCTTGTTGCGCTTACATTGCCATTCATTATTAATGGTGACGCAAACCCGGCATTAAAAAAAAGTGCAGAAAAGCACGCAGTTAGAAGACGCACGAAGCTGGGCGGTCAGGGTGCATGAGCCACTTTGCCACATTTGTTGCGCATAGGACAGCCCATTGAAATCAAACAGGGAGTGTTGGGTGCAAAACGTGGTGCAATTTTGCGTGAGTTTACAAAACGCAAAGTTTGAATGAAGCCTCTTCTTGAAGCATTGTTACGTGCGTTTTGGAGCATTTTCACGCGTAAGCATTTTTATTTAGGCCAATAGAAAGCAGGTTAAAAGGAGGAAGAGAATGGCAGTTGGACACGAAAACAGACACGCCCCTAACACATGTATGCAGGGGCGGACTGACCATTTGGAAACTCGGGCATTGCCCGGGGTTATTAGGGGGCCCCATGAGATGCCCCTGATACCTTTTTCATAGGCTTTTTTGAGTTTGGCCAAGGACACAGGGTCCCATGATCCCCTATTGCCCGGGGGCCCCATAAGTTGTCAGTCCGCCCCTGTATGTATGGCCAAAAATGTGAGATCCTGCCTGAAAAAGGTACCTGGACTACTCTGGCCCGATAATGGAAAACACTTTCCTCAGCAGTGAAAGGGGCCCTATAGAAAAAAATGCTAATCTTATTACTGAGTGTTGCTGCACTTCTGGAAACATGCAATTTGACTGATTCTGCTGACTGTCCAAATCCAACAATTTTCCACCTGGCTCCTTTAATTTTTCAATCAAAGGATGTTGGACGGGAGGGGGCCATCAGCGGAGCAAATTTGGGCATCAGTTCATCAGTTTTTGTTTTGGGTTTTTTTTTGGTTTTCTATTTTTCTAGCCTGCGGTGCGTAAAAATAAACACACCAATAGGTGAACCAAAAGAATGCACTTAGGGTGTGTTGTTGCTCCCCTCCCAAAGAGGAAGAACCCCTCCCTGAGCCCCCGGGGTGCAAAGCTCCTGACAAAGGTAAGGCACACTCAGGTCCACCTAACCAAAAGGCCCTAACCAAAAGACTCCTCTCCTCATGATCAGCCAAAGTCGACCACTAGGTAAGAGGCTGTCTCGAAGAGAGAAGTTTTTTGGAGGCTCTAGTACCATACTAAATCTACCAACCAGCTATATTAGTTAAGGTACTTTCAGGAGGTGGGAGGTCAAGCAGCTGAAGGGACAACAGCTGTCAGACTTCAGATGGCCATTGACCTGACCCTCAAACTCAAATTTCGGGCTCAGGCAAAGTAACTAAAGATAAATAGAGTATATTAGTAGGCTTGATCAATTAATATAACAAGCGGGTAAATATTCCAACTGATAAGACCCATCACTGGTTCTCTCAAAGTGACTTTGGACTGAGTGAAATATGTAGGCTGCCTGTGCTAAGCTCAGATTTCAGGTTCCTGTAGTCCAGCCTTTCTCAACCTTTTTGCTTCCGAGGAACCCTTGAAATAGTTTTCATGTCTCAAGGAACCCCATGTCAAGTCAATTCATTGATGGCCAGGGTAAAAAATTCCCCCTCACAATGGTGGTCAGAATTCCACAAAAAGCTAAAAAGATCATTGGTGTCCAGCTTCTGGCTCTGCCAAGTGGCATTGCAGGCACCATCAGATGGGAGGTCAATCAGCCACAGCTTGGGGAACCCCCAACAATCTTTGTAGAAGCCCTAGGAACTCTATAGGAACTGTACGTTTCCTCACAATGGTGGTCAAAATGGCAGTTTTATAGACAGCTGAAAAGATCGATGTCCAGCTTCTGGCTCTGCCAAGTGGCGTTGCAGGCACCATCAGATGGGAGACCAATCAGCCACAGCTTGGGGAACCCCTAACAATCTTTGTAGAAACCCTTGGAACCTCTGTAGGAACCTGATGCCCCCTGACAATGGTGGTTAGAAAGTGACTTTTAAGGACAGCTTGAATTATCATTGGTGTCCTGCTGCTGGCTCTGCCAAGTGGTGTTGCAGGCATCATCAAATGGGAAGTCAATCAACCACAGCTCGGGAAACCCCTAACAACCTTTGTAGAAACCCTAGGAACCTTGTGCTCCCTGACAATGGTGGCCAGAATGCTACTTTTAGGGACAGCTGAAAATATAATTGGTGTCCTGCTGCTGGCTATGCCAAGTGGTGTTGCAGACACCTTCAATTAAGAGGTGAATCAGCCACAGCTCAAGGAACCCCTAAAAACCTTTGAAGAACCCCTAGGAACCTCTGTAGGAACCCTAGGAATCATGATGGAACCTTATACTCCCTGGCAATGGTAGTTAGAATGCCATATTTACGATAAACTAAAAAGATCATTGGTGCCCTGCTGTTGGCTCTGCCAAGTGGCTTTGAAGGCACCCTCAAATAGGAAATCAATCAGCCAAAGCTCGAGTAACCACTAACAACCTCTGTAGGAGCCCTGAGAACCCTCTAGGAACCTTGTGGCTCCTCACAATAATTGTTAAAATGGAACTTTTACAGATAGCTAAAAAGATCATTGGTGTCCTACTTCTGGTTCTGCCAAGTGGCAATGCAGGCACCATCAGAAGGGCCACAACTCGAGGAATCTATAACAACCTCTGTAGGAACCTTGTGCTCCCTCACAATGGTGGTCAGAATGCGACTGTTACAGACTGCTGAAAAAAAACATTGATGTCCTGCTGCTGGCTCTGCCAAGTGGCTTTGCAGGCACCATCAAATGTCCTGCTGCTGGCTCTTGCCAAATGGACACCATCAGATCAGCCACCGCCCCGGGAACCCCTAAGAACCTCTGTAGGACCCCTAAGGTTCCATGGAACCCTGGTTGAGAATGACTGCTGGGGTCAGATGGAAAAAGGATGAAATCTCATTGGGCTGAGCGCCAAGCACATCTCCATTACAATCTGCCCAATTAAAGGGCAACTCCAGCCAAGCAGCTTAACACACTGAAAACCACATGCATTGGAACCATTTGAACTGTGAAAGTTTTGGCTCATATCTATCCCTCTTTAGTCATTTGTCTGTCTGTATTGCTGGGATCCTCACAGGGAGCTGCTGGCAGGGGGGCAGCCATGACCCCTTCACAGAAGAGCAGAGAGGGGTGAAATTTCATGCTCATTACATACACTGGACCCACTCTGGTGGTCCGCAACGTCCCATTCTTCATCATGTAAATGAGGTGCAAACAAAAACAATCCAGCGAGTTTGCAGAGGGAGCCTGTTCTGTCCTCAGCCGGCCTGGGATGACACAAAAGGGACAATTTCTAAGAGTCATCAACCAAATAACTACTATCCTCGGACTTCTCCTTCATGGAAGTTTCAGGTGGAAAGTAGAGAAAGGCAAAGATTGGTGAAAAAAACCTCTATGCATCTAATCTACACCAATCCACCATAACATTCTGTCCATTGACAGTTGAAGGGAAAAACGGTGAACATGTTGTACCTGAAGTTGATGTGTTGAGCTCAATAACAAATGGGCATGTGTGGAGATTGCAGGGACTTTGACAAGGACCAAATTGTAATATCTAGACGACGGGGTCAGAGCAACTCCACAACGGCAGCTCTTGTGGGATGATCCCGACCTGCAGTGGTCAGGACCGACCAAAAGGAAGGACAACCGGACAACCGGCGACAGGGTCATGGATGGCCAAGGCTCATTGATGTACATGGGGAGCGAAGGCTGGCCTGTGTAGTCCGATCCAATAGAAGAGCTACTGGAGATCAAATTGCTGAAAAAGTGAATGCCGGTTCTGGTAGAAAGGTGTCAGAACACACAGAGCATCGCAGTTTGCTGTGTATGGGGCGGTAAAGCCGCAGACCAGCCAGGGTGCCCATGCTGACCCGTCCTGTGTCCACAGTCAAAAGCACCCACAATGGGCATCAGAACTGGACCACAGAGCAATGGAAGAGAGTGGCCTGGTCACGTCTTCTTTTACATCATGTGGATGGCCAGGTGGGTGTGCGCCACTTACCTGGGGAAGAGATGGCACCAGGATCCAGTATGGGAAGAAGGCAAGACGGCAGAGGCAGTGTGATGCTTTGTCTAGCGCGTGCCTGGATGGATCAGGGCCAGGGGTGGACTGACCATTTGGAAACTCGGGCACTGCCTGAGGGCCCAGGGACAGTAGGGGGCCCCATGAGATGCCCCTGGTACCTTTTTCATAGGCTTTTTTGAGTTTGGGCAAGGACACAGGGGCCCCACGATCCCCTATTGCCCGGGGGCCCCATGAGTTGTCAGTCCTCCCCTGATCTGGGCTGTTTTGGTGGCAAAAGGAGGACCTACTCAATATTAGGAGGGTGGTCATAATGCTACGGCTGATCAGTGTAGATACTGCTGAGGAGCTGTTTGTACCCCAAAACCAGGGGCCTATCTTCCGCGAGGCAAACAAGGGCAGCAATTTTTAGGGGGGTGACACCGCCCCCCGGGAAAAAGGGGCCTGGTGAGCAGCTGCGGACAGAACCATGCAGGACTGCCATTCGAGGAAGGTGGTCCGGACAGCAGGAGGATCGATGTGGTGGGGGAGAGCAGTTGCAGAAGGATGCACTGTTCCCCCTCTCCCTCCCGCCGGCTTTCTGCTGCTGAAGGGAGAGACAGACATGGCCGGATGGAAGGGGTGCTCTGGTGTTCCTGAGTGGCCGCTTTCCGCTGAGCTCCTTCACCAACACTAACCCTCCCTGCAACCCCAATACTATCCTTCCCTGTAACCCCAACACTAACCCTCCCTGCAACCCCAATGCTATCCTTCCCTGTAACCCCAACACTAATCCTCCCTGCAACCCCAATACTATCCTTCCCTGTAACCCCAACACTAACCCTCCCTGCAACCCCAATACTATCCTTCCCTGTAACCCCAACACTAACCCTCCCTGCAACCCCAATGCTATCCTTCCCTGTAACCCCAACACTAATCCTCCCTGCAACCCCAATACTATCCTTCGCTGTAACCCCAACACTAATCCTCCCTGCAACCCCAATACTATCCTTTGCTGTAACCCTAACACTAACCCTCCCTGCAACCCCAATACTATCTTTCCCTGTAACCCCAACACTAACCCTCCCTGCAACCCCAATACTATCCTTCCCTGTAACCCCAACACTAACCTTCCCTGCAACCCCAATACTATCCTTCCCTGTAACCCCAACACTAACCCTCCCTGCAACCCCAATACTATCCTTCCCTGTAACCCCAACACTAACCCTCCCTGCAACCCCAATACTATCCTTCCCTGTAACCCCAACACTAACCCTCCCTGCAACCCCAATACTATCCTTCCCTGTATACCCAACATTCTCACCCTCCCTGCAACCCCAATACTATCCTTCCCTGTAACCCCAACATTCTCACCCTCCGTGCAACCCCAATACTATCCTTCCCTGTAACCCCAACATTCTCACCCTCCCTGCAACCCCAATACTATCCTTCCCTGTAACCCCAACACTAACCCTCCCTGCAACCCCAATACAATCCTTCCCTGTAACCCCAACATTCTCACCCTCCCTGCAACCCCAATACTATCCTTCCCTGTATCCTTCCCTGGAAGGGGGGGAGAGTGTCCGGACTGGAAGGGGGGGAAAGTGTAGGGACTGGAAGGGGGGGAGAGTGTCCGGACTGGAAGGGGGGGAAAGTGTCCGGACTGGAAGGGGGTGAAAGTGTCCGGACTGGAAGGGGGTGAAAGTGTCCGGACTGGAAGGGGGGTGAAAGTGTCCGGACTGGAAGGGGGGGAGAGTGTCCGGACTGGAAGAGGGGGAAAGTGTCGGGACTGGAAGGGGGTGAAAGTGTCGGGACTGGAAGGGGGTGAAAGTGTCGGGACTGGAAGGGGGGAAAGTGTCCGGACTGGAAGGGGGGGGGGGAGTGTCCAGACTGGAAGAGGGGGAAAGTGTCGGGACTGGAAGGGGGTGAAAGTGTCGGGACTGGAAGGGGGGAAAGTGTCCGGACTGGAAGGGGGTGAAAGTGTCCGGACTGGAGGGGGGGAAAGTGTCCGGACTGGAAGGGGGGGAAAGTGTCAGGACTGGAAGGGGGTGAAAGTGTCGCGACTGGAAGGGGGTGAAAGTGTCCGGACTGGAAGGGGGGGGGGAAAGTGTCCGGACTGGAAGGGGGTGAAAGTGTCCGGACTGGAAGGGGGGGAAAGTGTCCGGACTGGAAGGGGGGAAGGTGTCCGGACTGGAAGGGGGAAGGTGTCCGGACTGGAAGGGGGGGAAAGTGTCCGGACTGGAAGGGGGGCGAAAGTGTCCGGACTGGAAGGGGGGCGAAAGTGTCGGGACTGGAAGGGGGTGAAAGTGTCGGGACTGGAAGGGGGGGGAAAGTGTCCGGACTGGAAGGGGGTGAAAGTGTCCGGACTGGAAGGGGGTGAAAGTGTCCGGACTGGAAGGGGGTGAAAGTGTCCGGACTGGAAGGGGGTGAAAGTGTCCGGACTGGAAGGGGGTAAAAGTGTCCGGACTGGAAGGGGGGTGAAAGTGTCCGGACTGGAAGGGGGGGAGAGTGTCCGGACTGGAAGAGGGGGAAAGTGTCGGGACTGGAAGGGGGTGAAAGTGTCGGGACTGGAAGGGGGTGAAAGTGTCGGGACTGGAAGGGGGGAAAGTGTCCGGACTGGAAGGGGGGGGGGAGTGTCCAGACTGGAAGAGGGGGAAAGTGTCGGGACTGGAAGGGGGTGAAAGTGTCGGGACTGGAAGGGGGGAAAGTGTCCGGACTGGAAGGGGGTGAAAGTGTCCGGACTGGAGGGGGGGAAAGTGTCCGGACTGGAAGGGGGGAAAAGTGTCAGGACTGGAAGGGGGTGAAAGTGTCGCGACTGGAAGGGGGTGAAAGTGTCCGGACTGGAAGGGGGGGGGAAAGTGTCCGGACTGGAAGGGGGTGAAAGTGTCCGGACTGGAAGGGGGGGAAAGTGTCCGGACTGGAAGGGGGGAAGGTGTCCGGACTGGAAGGGGGAAGGTGTCCGGACTGGAAGGGGGGGAAAGTGTCCGGACTGGAAGGGGGGCGAAAGTGTCGGGACTGGAAGGGGGGCGAAAGTGTCGGGACTGGAAGGGGGGCGAAAGTGTCGGGACTGGAAGGGGGGCGAAAGTGTCGGGACTGGAAGGGGGGGGAAAGTGTCCGGACTGGAAGGGGGTGAAAGTGTCCGGACTGGAAGGGGGTGAAAGTGTCCGGACTGGAAGGGGGTGAAAGTGTCCGGACTGGAAGGGGGTGAAAGTGTCCGGACTGGAAGGGGAGGAAAGTGTCCGGACTGGAAGTGGTTAATGGATGTCGATAAATACAACTATTTTTTCGCTTATTTTTTGTTTTGTTCTTTAGCGCAGTGCCTTAAACTTCCCTATTGTTGGAGATTTCTCGGCGGAGGGGAAATGTGACACTAACTGACGCTGGGGGGAACTGACTAACTGCCACTGAAAAGGGATGAAACAAATTGATGTAAATGGACCAAAAAAATGGACCGTTTTTTCATCCATTTAAATGGATGAAAAAACGGATGTAAACGGATATAAAAACAGATGTACGTGGATGAAGAACGGATGTAAACGGATGAAAAAATGGATGTAAATGGATGAAAAACGGAAGAAAAAAACATGTAAACGGATGAAAAACAGATGTAAATGGATGAAAAACGGATGAAAAAATGGATGTGTGCATCCGTTAACATCCGTTTTGTTTGAAACAGATGTAAACGGATGTAAACGGACTTGAAAACGGATGTAGACGGATGAAAATGGATGAAAACTGATCTAAACAGATGAAAAATGGATGTAAATGGATGAGAAATGGATGAAAAAACTATTGGAAAAAACTGATGTAAACGGATGTATAAAGGGATGAAAACAACGGATGTAAACGTATGAAAAATGGATGTAAATGGATGTTTTTCATGGATATAAACCAATGTAAATGGATGAAAAACGGATGTAAATGGATGGAAAACGGATGAAAAAAATGGATGTAAATGGATGAAAAACGGATTTAAACCAAAGTAAACGGATAAAAAAACGGATGTAAACGGATAAAAATGAATGTAAACGGATGAAAAATCGATGTAAACGTATGAAAAAACGGATGTAAATGGATGAAAAACGGATGTAAATGGATGAAAAAATGGATGTAAATGGATGAAAAACGGATTTAAACCAATGTAAACGGATAAAAAAACGGATGTAAACGGATAAAAATGAATGTAAACGGATGAAAAATGGATGTAAACGTATGAAAAAACGGATGTAAATGGATGAAAAACGGATGTAAATGGAAGAAAAAATGGATGTAAATGGATGAAAAACGGATTTAAACCAATGTAAACGGATGAAAAAATGGATGTAAACGTATAAAAAACCGGGTGTAAACTTTTTCTTCGAAAAAGTGCGATTGAACTAAAGAAATAAAAGGTCACGCCGTGTGAAGGGACCCTCAATGTTACAATTATTCATATGATGGCGATGTCGTCTTTTTCCCCGTTTTATTGGCACAATGAATTGTAGCTGCAAAGGTTTGGCGCACTCTAGGGGTTGGATGAATATTTCTCCCACGACTGTATGATGAATATTTGACCTCATCCTATGGATCCATGTAGGAATATGCTCAGAGCGGTGGGGCCCCGCAGGACCCCTCTATAGCGGATACCAATCCAGCATGGAGTCATCGGTTCATGAAGGTCTACAGGACATCAACCCCCGACAGCGTTGTCACCCAGCTTATCCCCCTTTCTGCAAACACCGAGCGCTCACATTTCAATGTCCGCCGGAGCCATACGACACGAACATGTTAAATCCCCTCAGCCGGGGCCCCTTCATTGACGGCCCCCCATGTAAGCGACTTGTAATGGTCTTGGGTTACGCCGTTCGTTGTGTATGAATACAGTGCTCCCCTTATTGTCCCTGTGATCGCACACAGCCTCCTCCGGACATTCCCTTTAATTATGGAAAGAAGGAGCAATTCGGCGCGCACGTTCCGGGGCCCGGATAATGATGTCATTCTCACTCAGAATCACGGCTCTGAATGGCGGCTCTAAGCTGGACGAGCTTTACAAAAGAGCCAGTTTAAGGGAAGAATACAAAAACATTTTCCTTTTAGCAGAAAGAAACAAAAATCACAAAAAAATAAAAAATAAAAAAAAAGTTGCACCTTATGTTGAAAATTATTTCTGGTAGAATTTATTACATTTAGCAATTTTTAGAATTTTTAGAAAAAAAAAAAAAAAAAAAGAGCTGCGTCGGTCGGCTGTTGCTGCTTAGAAAGTAGGAAAAAGACATCAGAAAGAAAGATTTTTATTCAACCAAAATATTTATCGATGCGTAAAAAATGGATTCATTGGCTGCTTCTGCCGAGGAAAAAGTGATCATTTTTAAAGTATCGTTTTTTCATTTTTTTTAAAGCGCTGTTTTTTTTTTTTTTTTGTTACTAACTAGTTACAATTTAGGATTGTTTCTGAAAAGGAAATATAGAAAATGAACATATTCGGTATAAAAAAAGGATTATTTTATAAATCACATTTTTTATTCTAAATAAATCTTTGTTTTTTTTAACCCAAAAATTAAAGTAGACATAAACTCCAACTGAATGGCCTTTAATAAATAATTGCAAGTTTGTGTTTTATTAAATTGCTGATTTCTCCTTTTTTTACATCCTCTGTTGCAGCTCAGTGCTGCTGATCTCCTGCAGCCTCTTTGCAGCCAATTATTCTTCGGTGGCTCCATGACATTTCTCAGGGTGATAACAGTGGACCAAGGGCATGCCTGATGGTGGACATGCCTAACGGTGGACATGCCGGATGGTGGACATGCCTGATGGTGGACAAGTGTGATGGTGGACATGCCTGATGGTGGTCATGTCTGATGGTGGACATGCCTGATGGTGGACATGCCTGATGGTGGACAAGTGTGATGGTGGACATGCCTGATGGTGGACATGTCTGATGGTGGACATGCCTGATGGTGGACATGCCTGATGGTGGACAAGTGTGATGGTGGACATGCCTGTTGGTGGTCATGTCTGATGGTGGACATGCCTGATGATGGACATGCCTGATGGTGGACAAGTCTGATGGTGGACAAGTCTGATGGTGGACATGCCTGATTGTGGACATGCCTGATGGTGGACAGGTCTGATGGTGGACATGCCTGATGGTGGACAAGTCTGATGGTGGACATGCCTGATGGTGGACAAGTCTGATGGTGGACATGCCTCATGGTGGACATGCCTGATGGTGGACATGCCTGATGGTTGACAAGTCTGATGGTGGACATGCCTGATGGTGGACAAGCCTGATGGTGGACAGGTCTGATGGTGGACATGCCTGATGGTGGACATGCCTGATGGTGGACATGCCTGATGGTGGACATGTCTGCTGGTGGACATGCCTGTTGGTGGACATGCCTGATGGTGGACATGCCTGACTGTGGACATGCCTGGCGGTGGACATGCCGGATGGTGGACATGCCTGATGGTGGACATGTCTGATGGTGGACATGCCTGATGGTGGACATGCCTGATGGTGGACATGTCTGATGGTGGACATGCCTGATGGTGGACATGCCTGATGGTGGACAAGTCTGATGGTGGACATGCCTGATGGTGGACAAGCCTGATGGTAGACATGACTGATGGTGGACATGCCTGATGGTGGACAAGCCTGATGGTGGACAAGCCTGATGGTGGACATGCCTGATGGTGGCAAACAGTGGGTCATGCCTGTATAATGCGTGTTTAAAAAAGACTCTTGTAGTCTCCATCAGAAACCTGTGTGACAGGGTGACAACGCATCAGCACAATTGGAAGACGGGGCAGAGCGCTGTCACCGTATAAGAGGAAGAGACTGAACAAGGACCTTCATGGCAGGATTGCCAGATTTTATTACAATAAAAACTTGGAATTAAAAATATTTAAAGATAGTAAGAAAAAGCTAATCTGAGATTTTAGTAATTGGATGTGCATATACATTAAAGAGTCTCAACAATGAAAACTCACCTTATTAACTGGTCATAATATATATTAATAATGTATATATATATATATTATTAGCATATATTCTTAATCATATGTAATATCATATATATTTAAAATACATATAAATATGTAAAATAGAAATATATAATTATTAGATTATATACATAATAAAAAAATATATATAGAACAATATCATAATCATATATGATATATCACAATATAGTATTTCAAATAAATACATAAATATAAATAATAAATATATAATTTTTAGATTATATCAAAATGTCTACTGTATATATACATATAACATATTATATATATATATATATATTAGATTAAAAATTATATATATATATATATATATATATATATATATATAAATATAGATAGATATACTTTTTATATATATTTATTCGATTATATCAATTAAAAAATTATATATATATATATATATATATATATATATACATTTTTATTTAAATTTTTTGCTTATTTATATACTTTTTTTAAATCGGAAGCAGTTTGAGAAATTTTTTAATTAAACTGTCATAAATTCGTAAGGTCTTTCAGAATTTACAACTTACAGCCTCTCCAAATCTGCTGTAAATGATGCTTCCATGGGAAGAGGTCTGTGCTCTCTGTGGATGGGGAATAGCAGTCCCACTCATCATTACAACATCATTGCCTTGGTGACTACCTGTGTGCTGTGAATACATACAGCTCGGCTTCCTGCCGAGTGGTTGGACCTCTTTTACTAGTCAGGTCTGACTGGCTGAATACAATAACCTGCCGAAATGTCTGTTTTATCTCTGGGATACCACGGGTAAAAATACAGCAGATGAAGCAGAGGGAGAAATAACAAATCCATGCATGTTGCACATTAATAGAAATATGGTATAGCAAGCATAATAAAATTTTAAAGTTAAAATAAACTGTAGTTTCATATATATATTATATGTAACAAAATAATTTATAACAAAAAAGATAAAAATGTTTTTTGTTTAATTTATATATATTTTATAACTGGTTTTCATCCAAGATACCCACATTGATCCCATAGAAATCCATCAGAAAATGTGTGAATCCTGGGTGAAAATAGTGTAAATCTCTGCCATAAATTGTGGTAAAATATATAAATATTATATGATAAAATAAAAATTATTATATCTATATATATAAGATATAATTGGTTGTTTTCCAAGATACCCACATTGATCACATAGAATCAATTAGAAAATGTGTGATATTATAAAAAAAAGTCTTATTAATGTTTTATAGGATTTTAATTTTATATTCTATTTTTGTACATCTTTTTACTTAATTATTTAATTTATTTATTTTTTTCATTCCTTTTTTTTAATGAAATATCCAGCGATCTCAAACACATATATATAATGAATATATATATATAATTATATTGTTATATATTAATAAAATGTATTGTATATAATACAATAACAGACAGCAGAGCTCTGTTTGAGTTTGTTGTATATTTGAATAAAATGGGAATGAGCAATAAAACCTAATTGAATAACTGAACAAATAAAAAACACTTTCCAATGCCTAATTGGCATATAAAAAATATTTTTCTGTGTTAAATTGAGCCTTGATCATTGTTCTTAATAATGTTTTATAGGATTTTAATTTTATATCCTATTTTTGTACATCTTAATTATTTAATTGTTTTGCTTTTTTTATTCCTCTTTTTTAATGAAATATCCAGATCTCTAACCCAGCTCTGCTCTCCCTGCGCTCTCCAATAAAACCTCCTCTGTGGGCACTGCATTAATCTGCGAGGTAATTAACTCTGGACAATGAATATTTTTATATATATATATATATATATATATATATATATATATATAATTGTTTTTTATCCAAGATACCCACATTGATCATAGAAAATGTGTGATATTATTAAAAAATTAACATGAAATAATACTATTTTTTAAAAAATGTAATTATATAAAATGAAATATTATATATATATATATATATATATATATAAATATATTGTTATATATCAATAAAATATATTGTATATAATACAATAACAGACAGCAGAGCTCTGTTTTGAGTTTGTTTATTTGAATAAAATGGGAATGAGCAATAAAACCTAATTGAATAATTGAACATAAAGAAAATACTTATTTTAATTTTATATCCTATTTCTGTACATCTTTTTACTTAATTATTTTTTTTTTTCATTCCTCTTTTTTAATGAAATATCCAGCGATTTCCAACCCAGCTCTGCTCTCCCTGCGCGCTCCAATAAAACCTCCTCTGTGGGCACTGCATTAATCTGCGAGGTAATTAGCTCTGGACAATGATTTGTATATATATATAATATATATAATTGTTTTTTATCCAAGATACCCTCATTGATTATAGAAAATGTGTGATATTATAAAAAAATTAACATTAAATAATATTATTAAAAAAAAATGTACTTATATAAAATGAAGTATTATATATATGTGTGTATATATATATATATATATATATATACACATGTGTATGTATATATATATATATATATATATATATATATATATATATATGTGTATATATATATATATATATATATGTGTATATATATAAAATTATATTGTTATATATCAATAAAATATATTGTATATAATACAATAACAGACAGCAGAGCTCTGTTTTGAATTTGTTGTGTATTTGAATAAAATGGGAATGAGCAATAAAACCTAATTGAATAATTGAACATAAAGAAAATACTTAATATATTTTAATTTTATATCCTATTTTTGTAAATCTTTTTACTTAATTATTTAATTGTTTTTTTTTGTTTTTTTTTTTTATTCCTTTTTTTTTAATGAAATATCCAGCAATCTCCAACCCAGCTCTGCTCTCCCTGCGCTCTCCAATAAAACCTCCTCTGTGGGCACTGCATTAATCTGCGAGGTAATTAGCTCTGGACAATGATTTGTATATATATATATAATATATATAATTGTTTTTTATCCAAGATAACCACATTGATCATAGAAAATGTGTGATATTATCAAAAAATTTACATTAAATAATATTATTTTTAAAAAAATGTACTTATATAAAATTAAGTATTATATATATATGTGTGTGTGTGTATATATATATATAAAATTATATTGTTATATATCAATAAAATATATTGTATATAATACAATAACAGATAGCAGAGCTCTGTTTTGAATTTGTTGTATATTTGAATAAAATGGGAATGAGCAATTAAACCTAATTGAATAATTGAACATAAAGAAAATACTTAATATATTTTAATTTTATATCCTATTTTTGTACAACTTTTTACTTAATTATTTAATTGTTTCTCTTTTTTTTTTTTATTTCTCTTTTTTAATCAAATATCCAGCGATCTCCAACCCAGCTCTGCTCTCCCTGCGCGCTCCAATAAAACCTCCTCTGTGAGCACTGCATTAATCTGCGAGGTAATTAGCTCTGGACAATGATTTGTATATATATATATAATATATATAATTGTTTTTTATCCAAGATACCCTCATTGATCATAGAAAATGTGTGATATTATCAAAAAATTAACATGAAATAATATTATTGTTATTAAAAAAAATGTACTTATATAAAATGAAGTATTATATATATGTGTATATATATATATATATATATATATATATATATATATATAAAATTATATTGTTATATATCAATAAAATATATTGTCTATAATACAATAACAGACAGCAGAGCTCTGTTTTGAATTTGTTGTATATTTGAATAAAATGGAAATGAGCAATTAAACCTAATTGAATAATTGAACATAAAGAAAATACTTAATATATTTTAATTTTATATCCTATTTTTGTAAATCTTTTTACTTAATTATTTAATTGGTTTTTTTTTGTTTTGTTTTTTTTATTCCTCTATTTTAATGAAATATCCAGCGATCTCCAACCCAGCTCTGCTCTCCCTGCGCGCTCCAATAAAACCTCCTCTGTGGGCACTGCATTAATCTGCGAGGTAATTAGCTCTGGACAACGATTTAATAGCCTGCTAATGCTTTAGCGTTCGTTCAGCCCGGGGTGATGTAAACAACACAAGCAAGTTTTTAAACTATGCCAGGCCTGAAAATGTTTATTGTGACACGGGGAAATAGATGGAGCTTTGTGGGGACGAGCTTGGCAACAGCTTGTTGAGCGTAAATCCTCTTTTGGAAGGTTTAGCTAATCTGAATAAATTCAATTTCAAAATCCTTCCTTGATCTAAGCTTGCTTAAGCTCCTGCTTCGGCCCGAGGACCGCCGGGGTCATTCCCCACAACAAAGGCGCTGGGTAAAATCTACTGTTTCTCAAAATCTGCTACCTTGGTGCAAGCAGCCTTTGGGTTGAGGTAACGGGGCGCTTTCTCCGGGCCATTTTGGCAAAGCGGTGAGTTTACATGCCACCCAAGAGAGAGGTGCCGTGCCAGGAGCTGCCTTCCTGTTGCCCAAACCAACAATTTGAGATTAGAGACTCCGGACCGGAGGATTCTTTTTTTTGTGATGAAATGGATATTAAAAAATATTTTGGCTGAATTTTGGAGGGATTCAAGGTTCAAAAAATGTATTACATACCCACAAAAAGTCATAAAAAGGAATGCAGATTTAGTCCAATCCAATATCACACACAGCAACATCCAACGGAGGGCCCATTGACGGTGCATTGGATGGGACCAATAGAGGATCGTGCTGGAAACTGGAGAGCACATTGATGGTGCATTGGATGGGACCAATAGAGGATCGTGCTGGAAACTGGAGAGCCCATTGATGGTGCATTGGATGGGACCAATAGAGGATCGTGCTGGAAAATGGAGGACCCATGGATGGTACATCCGATGGACCCAATAGAGTGCCGTGCTGGAAAATGGAGGGCACATGGATAGTGCATTGGATAGGTCCAATACAGGGCAATGCTGGCAAAGGGAGGGCCCATTGATGGTGCATTGGATGGAACCAATAGAGGACAGTGCTGGAAAATGGAGGGCCCATGGATAGTGCATTGGATGAGCCCAATAGAGGGCAGTGATGGAAAATGGAGGGCCCTTGGATGGTGCATCAGATGGGTCCAATAGAGAGCAGTGCTAGTAAATGGAGGGCCCATAGGTGGTGCATTGGATGGGACCAATAGAGGACAGTGCTGGAAACTGGAGAACCCATGGATGGTACATCCGATTTACCCAATAGAGTGCCGTGCTGGAAAATGGAGGGCCCATGGATAGTGCACTGGATAGGCCCAATACAAATCAATGCTGGCAAAGGGAGGGCCCATTGATGGTGCATTGGATGGGCCCAATAGAGGGCAGTGCTGGAAAATGGAGGGGCTGTGGATGGTGCAATGGATGAGCCCAATAGAGGGCAGTGATGTAAAATGGAGGGCCCTTGGATGGTGCATCAGATGGGCCCAATAGAGGACAGTGCTAGTAGATGGAGGGCCCAGAGATGGTGCATTGGATGGGCCAAATAGAGGGTAGCGCTGGAAAATGGAGGGGCCGTGGATGGTGAAATGGATGAGACCAAAAGAGGGCCATGCTGGAAAATGGAGGGCCCATGGATAGTACATCTTATGGACCCAATAGAGGCAGTGCTGGCAAAGGGAGGGCCCATTGATAGTGCATTGGATGGGCCCAATAGAGGGCAGTGCTGGAAAACGGAGGGGCGATGGATGGTGAAATGAATGGACCCAAATAAGGGCCAGGCTGGAAGCATTTCCTCAGTTCCCCCTCTCCCCAGTGATCAGACTGTACATTGTAACTTTGTAGAAGGAGGAGAAAGCATTTCCTCAGTCTCCCCTCTCCCAGTGATCAGACTGTACATTTTGTACATTTGTAAATTTTGCAGCAAGTCACAAGGTGAGAGGCTGCTGCAGGGGCTGATCTGTGTCAAACATTTGTTAATACAGTCAAGAACTGCACACACCAGGATTTACATGACTGTGTCATCTCAGGTCAGTACAGTTCTTTGCATCAAACTCCTTTTCAAGACCAGATATTAGCCTGTAAAAGTAGCAATGACACCATCGCTGTGCAGAGATGAGGCCTGTGGGAGGGGCCCCCTACAGGCTGCCTGCAAAAAACTACAGGAGCAGGCGGAGACAAGAGTGCAAGAGTACACTTTTCTGTCAGCTTGGTGCAGGGGCGGACTGACCATTTGGGCACCCGGGCACTGCCCGAGGGCCCGGGGTCAGTAGGGGGCCCCATGAGATGCCCCTGGTACCTTTCATAGGCTTTTTTGGGTGTGGTTTGAATGTGGGCAAGGATACAGAGGCCCCATGATCCCCTATTGCCCGGGGGCTCCATGAGTTGTCAGATCGCCCCTGGCTTGGTGGGTTGGTGGGTGCCTTCAGGCCTTCTGCTGGACTAGCTCCTTTCCTGCTGCTCAGGCTGCCCCTCTCAGTAGACGGTGGCTCCGTGGAGGTCCCCTCTTTCAAAACCTGCCTGTAGGAAGGCCCCTTCCCCGGGGCCCCCTCCCAGGCTCCAAACTCCTTCACTCCATCTTCCACCCGACCAGGGGTGGACTGACCATTTGGAAACTCGGGCACTGCCCGAGGGCCCGGGGTCAGTAGGGGGCCCCATGAGATGCCCCTGGTACCTTTTTCATAGGCTTTTTTGAGTTTGGGCAAGGACACAGGGTCCCCATGATCCCCTATAGCCTGGAACCCCTCGTAGGCATACTGCCAATGCGCACGCAAGCAAACAAACTGCTACTTAGCTGCTGCATGCAAACATGGCTTTGACCCTCCAACTAGGTCACCCTTCATCAGGGCTTGGATAAAAATGACAAAGTTTTCTGTAGGACTTTATCTACTGGCAGTCGTTCTATGTTGGGGAAGGGACATTAGTAATTGCAATACATGTGTGCTGAGATACTCGTGCAATTGACAAACATCTATCAGGACCGGCATGGAACACCTTCTAGGTGTTAACCGCTAACATGTCAGTATTAAATAATTATGGATTATTGAATCAAACATCAGGTGCTTCTTTGGACGATTTCACATGAATTTCTTACTCTAGGAGGCCATCGCCTCTTGGGGTGGGGAACCCCACTGTGTAGTAGTGTTGTTGAAGTTAAGTCATCAAAACCCAACCAATACCTCTGATTGATGGATTGAAGATCCAAGTCCAGCACCTCTCCTTTATAGGGACTCAAAGCGGTCGAGGTTTATGGCACCAGAAGCGGCCAATCTCTGCAGGGACACACCGAGCCTGGAACCCCTCGTAGGCACACCGCCAATGCACATGCAAGCAAACAGTTACTTAGCTGCCGCATGCAACATAGCTTTGATCCTTCAACTAAATAGCCCTCATCAGGGCTTGGATGAAAATGACGTTTTCTGTAGGACTTTATCTGCTGGGAGTCGTTCTATGTTGGGGAAGGAACATTAGTAATTGCAATACATGTGTGCTGAGATACTGGTGCAATTGACAAACATCTCTCAGCACCGTGCTCCATCACCGAATGGAACACCTTCTAGGTGTTAACCGCTAACATGTCAGCATTAAATAATTATGGGTTCTTGAATCAAACATCAGGTGCCTCTTTGGACGATTTCACATGAATTTCTTACTCTAGGAGGCCATCGCCTCTTGGGGTGGGGGACCCCACCGTGTAGTAGAGTTGCTGAAGTTAAGTCCTCAAAACCCAACCAATACCTCTGATTGATGGAATGAAGATCTGAGTCCAGCACCTCTTGTCTATGGTGACTCAAAGTGGTCAAGGTTTACGGCACCACAACCGGCCAACCTCTGCAGGGACACACCGAGCCTGGAACCCCTCGTAGGCATAACACCAATGCTCACGCAAGCAAACAAACTGCTACTTAGCTGCTGCATGCAAACATGGCTTTGACCTTCCAACTAAGTCACCCTTCATCAGGGCTTGGATGAAAATGACAAAGTTTTCTGAGGGACTTTATCTACTGGGAGTCGTTCTATGTCGGGGAAGGGACATTAGTAATTGCAATACATATGTGCTGAGATACTCATGCAATTGACAAGCACCTATCAGGACCATGCTCCATCACCAGCATGGAACATCTTCTAGGAGTTTTTAGATAGAGCCCAATAGGAAGCTTTGTCATTTTTATCCAAGCTCTGGTGGGGGAAATTGTTGGCCTTTGAAACGCGATGCCTAACTTTCATCTTCCTGTTTAATTTAATTTGTATTTATGCATTTCTTTCCTTCCTGGGGACTCAAAGGGGGAGATTTGCTAAAACTAGAGAGTGCAAAATCTGGTGCAACTCTTCAAGGGAACCAATCAGCTTCCAGGTTTTATTGCCAAAGTTTAGTTGAACAAGCTGAAGTTAGAATCTGATTGGCTCCCATGCACAGCTGCACCAGATTCTGAGTGATCGAGTTTTGGTAAATAAACTCCAAAGAGTCTAGGGCAACATTTCTCGATCTTTTAACCACAGAGGAACCCTTGGAGTAATTTTCAGGTCTCAGGGAACTTCTGCAAAACACAATTCATTGGTGGTCAGTGGGAAGAATGTTCCTTACATTGGTGGTCAGTGGGAAGAATGTTGCTTACATTGGGGGTCAGTGGGAAGAATGTTCCTTACATTGGTGGTCAGTGGGAAGAATGTTGCTTACATTGGGGGTCAGTGGGAAGAATGCCCCTTACATTGGGGGTTAATGGGAAGAATGTCCCTTACATTGGGGTCAGTGGGAAGAATGTCCCTTACATTGGGGGTCAGTGGGAAGAAGAATGTCCCTTACATTGGTGGTCAGTGGGAAGAATATTGGTGATCAGTGGGAAGAATGTCCCTTACATTGGGGGTCAGTGGCAAGAATGTCCCTTACATTGGGGGTCAGTGAGAAGAATGTTCCTTACATTGGGGGTCAATGAGAAGAATGTCCCTTACATTGGTGGCCAGTGGGAAGAATGCCCCTTACATTGGTAGTCACTGGGAAGAATGTTCCTTACATTGGTGGCCAGTGGGAAGAATGTTGCTTACATTGGGGGTCAGTGGGAAGAATGTTCCTTACATTGGGGGTCAATGGGAAGAATGTCCCTTACATTGGTGGTCAGTGGGAAGAATGTTTCTTACATTGGTGATCAGTGGGAAGAACGACCCTTACATTGGTGGTCAGTGGGAAGAACGTCCCTTACATTGGTGGTCAGTGGGAAGAACGTCCCTTACATTGGTGGTCAGTGGGAAGAACGTCCCTTACATTGGTGGTCAGTGGGAAGAACGTCCCTTAGATTGGTGGTCAGTGGGAAGAACGTCCCTTACATTGGTGGTCAGTGGGAAGAACGTCCCTTACATTGGTGGACAGTGGGAAGAACGTCCCTTACATTGGTGGACAGTGGGAAGAATGTCCCTTACATTGGGGGTCAGTGGGAAGAATGTCCCTTACATTGGTGCTCAGTGGGAAGAATGTCCCTTACATTGGTGGTCAGTGGGAAGAATGTCCCTTACATTGGTGATCAGTGAGAAGAATGTCCCTCACATTGGTGATCAGTGGGAAGAATGTCCCTTACATTGGGGGTCAGTGGGAAGAATGTCCCTTACATTGGTGGTCAGTGGGAAGAATGTTTCTTACATTGGTGATCAGTGGGAAGAACGACCCTTACATTGGTGGTCAGTGGGAAGAACGTCCCTTACATTGGTGGTCAGTGGGAAGAACGTCCCTTACATTGGTGGTCAGTGGGAAGAACGTCCCTTACATTGGTGGTCAGTGGGAAGAACGTCCCTTAGATTGGTGGTCAGTGGGAAGAACGTCCCTTACATTGGTGGTCAGTGGGAAGAACGTCCCTTACATTGGTGGACAGTGGGAAGAACGTCCCTTACATTGGTGGACAGTGGGAAGAATGTCCCTTACATTGGGGGTCAGTGGGAAGAATGTCCCTTACATTGGTGCTCAGTGGGAAGAATGTCCCTTACATTGGTGGTCAGTGGGAAGAATGTCCCTTACATTGGTGATCAGTGAGAAGAATGTCCCTCACATTGGTGATCAGTGGGAAGAATGTCCCTTACATTGGGGGTCAGTGGGAAGAATGTCCCTTACTTTGGCGGTCAGTGGGAAGAATGCTCCTTACATTGGTGATCAGTGGGAAGAATGGCCCTTACATTGGTGATCAGTGGGAAGAATGTCCCTTACATTGGTGGTCAGTGAAAAGAATGTCCCTTACGTTGGTGATCAGTGGGAAGAATGTCCCTTACATTGGTGATCAGTGGAATGAATGCTCCTTACAAACACTTGAAAACTTCATTGGTGTCATGATGCTGGCTCATCTCATGGAACCATGGTTGAGAATGGCTGGCCTATGAGATAAGATAACCATCTTGGGTACACTCAGTTGAGCCGGTTAACCTACCAGCATGTCTTTGGAGTGTAGGAGGAAACCACACTACCCAGAGACAACCCATGCAAGCACAGGGAAAATATGCAAACTTTATCAGGGCTTGGATGAAAATGACAAAGTTTTCTGTAGTACTTTATCTACTGTGAGTCGTTCTATGTCGGGGAAGAAACATTAGTAATTGCAATACATGTGTGCTGAGATACTCGTGCAATTGACAAAAATCTCTCAGGACCGTGCTCCATCACCGAATGGAACACCTTCTAGGTGTTAACCGCTAACATGTCAGCATTAAATAATTATGGGTTCTTGAATCAAACATCAGGTGCTTCTTTAGATGATTTCAGGTGAATTTCGTACTCTAGGAGGCCATCGCCTCTTGGGGTGGGGACCCCACTGTGTAGTAGAGTTGCTAAAGTTAAGTCCTCAAAACCCAATCAATACCTCTGATTGATGGATTGAAGATCCGAGTCCAGCACCTCTCCTCTATGGTGACTCAAAGCGGTCGTGGTGTACGGCACCACAACCGGCCAGCCTCTGCAGGGACATACCGGGCCTGGAACCCCTCGTAGGCACACCGCCAGTGCGCACGCAAGCAAACAAACTGCTATTTATCTGCCGCATGCAAACATGGCTTTGACCCTCCAACTAAATCACCCTTCATCAGGGCTTGGATGAAAATGACAACGTTTTCTGTAGGACTTTATCTACTGGCAGTCGTTCTATGTCGGGGAAGGGACATTAGTAATTGCAATACATGTGTGCTGAGATACTCGTGCAATTGACAAAAATCTCTCAGGACCGTGCTCCATCACCGAATGGAACACCTTCTAGGTGTTAACCGCTAACATGTCAGCATTACATAATTATGGGTTCTTGAATCAAACATCAGGTGCTTCTTTGGACGATTTCACGTGAATTTCGTACTCTAGGAGGCCATCGCCTCTTGGGGTGGGGGACCCCACTGTGTAGTAGAGTTGCTAAAGTTAAGTCCTCAAAACCCAACCAATACCTCTGATTGATGGATTGAAGATCCGAGTCCAGCACCTCTCCTCTATGGTGACTCAAAGCGGTCGTGGTGTACGGCACCACAACCGGCCAGCCTCTGCAGGGACACACCGGGCCTGGAACCCCTCGTAGGCACACCGCCAGTGCGCACGCAAGCAAACAAACTGCTATTTATCTGCCGCATGCAAACATGGCTTTGACCCTCCAACTAAATATTAGACCTAATCTTCAAGAAGGATCCGAAATTGAATTAGTTCCTATTGATTTGTCGCGGCGGACGAAAGAATGTGACAACGATAAGTGGGACAGCAGATACATTTCTGCACAGATGTCAACAACAAGACTGCCTTTACAAAGAGTCCCCAAAAAAAAAAATCTTACAGAGCTGACAGGCCGAGAACTGTGCCTATGTGTGTTAACCAGAGAGTGTGCTGCATGGAGGATGAATGGGGAGCCGGGTGTAAATGACTTTAAAATTAGCTGGAACAGATGGAAGGGTCACAGTTGAGCAATTTTACACAGGCACATAATGGCCGCACTCAAGTTCAGTTCATTGCCTCTGATAGATACTGTCAATCACGCCGGGGCTCCCTCAGTTAACCAGCAACCTCCTATTTGCAAAGAATACAATTTTCCCCCTCGGCCGCTTTGTGAATCAATGACTGCGTCCCATCGGCTACATGTCAAGCAGAAACTCCGCTCCGCGCTGCGCATCCACCAGGACAATGGCTCTTGAATTTTCTTGTCTTTCGATATGTTAATACCTTATTAACGCCAAAGAAGTGGGGGCTGAGGGGGGTTCTATAGACAGGACTTTTTTTTTTTCTCAAACAAAAATAAAATTGGGGGAAACGTCTCACAGAAGTAAAATCATTCGATCGTGAAACGTTGTAAAAATCAGCCTTTTTTTGGGGTGGGGAGGGAGAATTCATCTAATTTTAGTAAAAAAAAAAAGCGAACTGCTAGACACGGCAAAGGCATTGGATTCTTTGGGCGCAGAAGTCTGGAGGGCGGACATAGGGGAGCAGAGCTTAAAGCGAGCCAATCAAAAACTGGGGTGGGGAGGGAGGAATCATCTAATTTTAGGAGAAAAAAAAAAACGAACTGCTAGATACGGCAAAGGCATTGGATTCTTTGGGCGCCGAAGTCTGAAGGGCGGACATAGGGGACCAGAACTTGAAGCGAGCCAATGAAAAACTGGGGTGGGGAGGGAGGATTCACCTAATTTTAGTAGAAAAAAACAAAAAAACTGCTAGATATGGCACAGGCATTGGATGCTTAGGGTGCAGTAAGAAACCACACAGTAAAATACATAATACCAATCATTGACATAAAAGAGTCATATATTCATGATAGGACCTGTAGTACAGACACACCCCTCCAAAGAGAGGGAGCGAGAGCAAAAAAAAAATGTTGTAGTAATAGACCCAATGCCACCCTCATGTATATAAAAAAGTACCACTAAGAACATAGTAACAATATGCATACATCAAAATACGGTCAACGCGTTTCGGCTGTGCATTTGGCTTCTTCAGGACGTAGCTTGAATATGAAAGAGAAATATGGTCGACGCGGTTCGCCTGTGCATTTAGGCTTCTTCAGGACGGTAGCTTGAATATGAGGGGGAAATACGGTCAACGTGTTTCGCTTGTGCATTTAGGCTTCTTCAGGATGATAGTGTGAATATGAGGGAGAAATACGGTCAATGCGTTTCACCTGAGCATTTAGGCTTCTTCAGGACTGTAGCTTGAATATGAGGGAGAAATATGGTCAATGCGTTTCGCCTCTGCATTTAGGCTTCTTCAGGACCGTAATTTGAATATGAGGGAGAAATACAGTCAATGCGTTTTGCCTCTGCATTTGGCTTCTTCAGGACCGTAGTTTGAATATGAGGGAGAAATACGGCAACGCATTTCGCCTGTGCATTTGGCTTCTTCAGGACCGTAGCTGGAATATGAGGGAGAAATACGGTCAACGCGTTTCGCCTGTGCCTTTAGGCTTCTTCAGGACCGTAGCTTGAATATGAGGGAGAATAATGCTACTGCACATATAAAGAAAGTACAAAGTGAATATACAGACAAACATACAGATATACATAAGATCAACAAGAAACATATGTGTAAAATTAGGCTGAGCTTACGTGGAGAGGACGGATGAGCGGCACAGAAGTCTGGAGGCCGGACATAGGGGACCGGAGCTTGAAGCGAGCCAATCAAAACCTGGGGTGGGGAGGGAGGATCCATCTAATTGTAGCAGAAAGTTTCATAAATGGTCATCTGAAAATGTAACCACTTGTAGCTCTTTTCACCTCAGAGCCGATATAAACCCGATCGCTCATCAATGGAACCGGAGGAAGAGATGTTTAAAGGGATGCTGAGCCCCGGTTCAGAGCAGCGTGGCTTTGAAGTCGTTTGCTTCAGCGTGATTTCAAAGGCGACAATCAGTGCGATTTTAGGGCACGATTTCATTGCAGTTTGCGACTTCATTAAACAGATGTTACGGCGAGTTGCAATAAAATCGCACAAAAATAAGGCTGGAATAAGTCGCAATTTGAACGATTCCATTGCCGCTAATAGAGAGTAACTGCCAAGGTGTGAACCGAGCCGTAAGGGCTGTTTTCACCCCCTTCCAGTCCGGACACTTTCCCCCCCTTCCAGTCCGGACACTTTCACCCCCTTCCAGTCCGGATACTTTCACCCCCTTCCAGTCCGGACACTTCCACCCCCTGCAGTCCGGACACTTTCCCCCCCCCTTCCACTCCGGACACTTTCCCCCCCCCTTCCACTCCGGACACTTTCCCACCCCCCTTCCAGTCCGGACACTTTCCCACCCCCCTTCCAGTCCGGACACTTTCCCACCCCCCTTCCAGTCCGGACACTTTCCCCCCCTTCCAGTCCGGACACTTTCACCCCCTTCCAGTCCGGACATTTTCCCCCCCTTCCATTCCGGACACTTTCACCCCCTTCCAGTCTGGACACTTTCACCCCCTTCCAGTCTGGACACTTTCACCCCCTTCCAGTCCGGACACTTTCCCCCCCTTCCATTCCGGACACTTTCACCCCCTTCCAGTCCGGACACTTTCCCCCCCTTCCAGTCCGGACACTTTCACCCCCTTCCAGTCCGGACACTTTCCCCTCCTTCCAGTCTGGACACTTTCACCCCCTTCCTGTCCAGGCCAATTTTCAGCTTTCAGCGCTATCACACTTTGAATGACAATTGCGCAGTCATGCAACACTGTACCCATATGAATTTTTTAGCATTTTTTTGAGACAGATAAAGCTTTATTTTGGTGGTATTTATTCACCGCTGGGATTTTTATTTTTTTTGCTCTGTAAATTAAAATGTCCAAACATTTTGAAAAAAAGTGTTTTTCCTATAAAATTTTGCAAATAAATAATATTTCATCATAAATCTTGACCAAAATTTATTTCGTTATCTTTATATTAAAAAAAATAAAATAACCCAAATTAGTTTATAACCAAAAATTATCATTTTTACATTTTTTTTTACATTTTTATTTTATTTTTTTGTTATTAATTATGTTTTTTTTCTACATACTTTCACCCTAGCAGTACAGTGTCCCCATGGTGACACTGTACTACTTGTGGGGGGTGAGGAAGATTTTGTTTTACACTGATTGCTTTTACACTTATAAAGGCTGTAAAAGCAATCATTTCTCCTCTCTGGCCATTGAGAACTACTGTGTGAGCTGTGATTGGTCACAGCTTGTCACATGGTACAAGGCTGTTGTGAATGGCCCCGTACCATGTGACCTCTGTGATCATTCAGATTTCACACATAGTAAGCAATGATGTCAGAAGTGACATATTGCTTACTACTCTGCATGTGATCACTGATTGGCCAATTAGTGATCACATGATCGGGACCTTGTATAGAGGTCCCGTCCGACGATCCGTGTTTCACTGTGTCCGGGGGGAAACAGCGGGCACAGAATCGTGGTGCTGCGCACTCCCAGGGAGCACACACAAGCAGGGGTGCGGGGAGGCCGTTTATAAATGGCCACCTGCCCCTTCACTGCCACCGTCCGGCCGTTTATATACATGGGCCGGAAGGGAGGTGGTTAAGGATTGGCACCTTTGGGGAGCGCGAGGGGGGAGGGGAATGGGTACCAGAATTTGACAGGTACCCGCTCCCACTTCCACTGCAATCGCCTAGGCGATCAAAAACAGAAGTTGTCCTCCTACCCTTCCTCCCTCGAAGTCTTGTGGGACATGTGACAGGTCCCAGAAGATAACGGGGCCATTCAGGAAGCGCAGTGGGCAATATATATATTAGAAAAACCACAAAAACTGATCCAATTTTTGGGGTCCTGATGAAGCTAACAAGTGAAACGCGTCGGCCCCTGGAGGACATGGATGCCACAATACATGATGCTGGGATTATTTGGGCCTACTAACCAAGTATTGTTTTTATAAAAAGTGCTTGAAAGATGTGTTTCAATAAACATGTTTTATACAGTAACATGAGGCTGTCTGTTTTTTGTACCAGTAAAGTCCCATCACTTTTTGTGTTTTTTCTAGATGATATATTTAAAAGGCATAAATACTGTACAGGGACATGAAAAAAAAAAATCGTAAATGCATCGAAAACCAATTAATCCATTTTGGAGTTCAGAAAAAAGTAAAAAAAATGTATCTGTTCAAAACTCTTCATAATGTGCACTTTAAAAGCATAAATACTGTACAGGGACATGATTAAACAACAATTTGTAAATGCATTGAGAACCAATTCATCCGTTCCGGAGGTCAGAAAAAAGTAAAAAAAAAGTCTTATCTGTTCAAAACTCTTTATAAAGGCATAATACTGTACAGGGACATGATTAACTAGTTGCCGACCGCAGATAGCCGAATGACGGCTGCACTGCGGCCGGCCAGTTCTGAGTGGACGTCATATGACGTCCTCCCAGTACGCGCTCTCCTGCGCGCCCCAGGGGGCGTGCACTCGGCGATCTCCGTGATCGCTGTGTCCTATGGACACAGCTGATCACGTGATGTGGTAAAAGGCCAATCACAGCGGCCTTTTACCACGTGATCAGCGGTGTCCAATGACACGCTGATCACAGGGAAATGCAAGTGCCGGTTCTCGGCTGCACTTTCCTCACGCTGTCAGATCGTGAGGAAAGTACTGCCGAGAACCGGCAGTTGTCAGAGCGGGGATCGGCACCGATCATCAGGACACTGATGATCAGTGCCCTGATGATCGGTGCCCAGCAGTGCCACCCGAAAGTTCCGCCCACCTGTGCCCAGCAGTGCGCCCACTAGCTCCGCCCACCTGTGCCCAGCAGATCACCCACCTGTGCCCAGCAGTGCACCCACCTGTGCCACTCTGCAGTGCCACCTACCTGTGCCCAGAAGTGCCACCTACCTGTGCCCAGCAGTGCCACCCACCTGTTCCCACCCACCTGTGCCCACCAGTGCCACCCACCTGTGCCCACCCACCAGTGCAGCCCACCAGTGCAGCCCAGCAGTGCTGCCAGTCAGTGCCACCAGTCAGTGCCCAGGGGTTGTGCCAGTCAGTGCTGCCAGTCAGTGCCCAGCAGTGATGCCAGTCAGTGCCATCTATCAGTACCCATCATCAGTGCCGCCTATCAGCGCTGCATATTAGTGCCGCCTATCCGTGACACCTCATTAGTGCTGTCTATCAGTGCCGCCTATCCGTGCCACCTCATTAGTACTGCCTATCAGTGCCCTTTATTGCTGCCTATCAGTGCCCATCAGTGCCGCCTATCAGTGCCCATCAGTGCTGCCTCATCAATGCACATCAGTGAAGGAGAAAAAATACCTGTTTGAAAAATTTTATAATAGAAACAAAGAAACTTTTTTTTTTTTTTCTAATTTTTTGCAATTTTTTTATTTATAGCGCAAAAAGTAAAGCGCCCAGTGGCGATTAAATACCACCAAAAGAAAGCTCTATTTGTGAGAAAAAAATGATCAAAATTTCATATGGGTACAATGTTGCATGACCGCACAATTGTCAAAGTGCGGCAGCGCTGAAAGCTGAAAATTGGCCTGGTAAATAAGGGGGTATAAGTGCCTGGTAGGCAAGTGGTTAAACAACAATTTGTAAATGCATTGAAAACCAATTCATCCGTTTGTATTGCGAAAAAAAATTGTAAACCGAGGCGTTATTTTCAATGGATTTTTATTCGTAAACTGAAAATTACATTAACCGAGGCGTTCGTAAACTGAAGTACGCTTGTCGTTACAATTTCCAAAAAAAAAACCCTTTTTCACCTAAATTTGTAGTTATTTTGACTATTCTCTGGAGTTAGAATTTCCAAAAAAAAAAAGAACATTTTTCGCCTAAATTTGTAGTTATTCTGACCATTCTCACAGAAATGACACCCTGTGGTTACAATTTCCAAAAAAAAAAATCTTTTTCGCCCAAATTTTTAGTTATTCTCACTATTCTCATGGAAGACACCCTGTAGTTACTTAAAAAAAAACAAAAACATTTTTCGCCTAAATTTGTAGTTATTCTGACCATTCTCACAGAAATGACACCCTGTGGTTACAATTTCCAAAAAAAAAACTTTTTTCGCCTAAATTTGTAGTTATTCTGACTATTCTCATGGAAGTGACGCCCTGGAGTTACAATTTCCCCAAAAAAATTTTTTTGCCTAAATTTGTAGTTATTCTGACCATTATCATAGAAGTGATACCCTGGAGTTACAATTTACAAAAAAAAAAATCTTTTTCGCCAAAATTTTTAGTTATTCTCACTTTTTTCATGGAAAACACCCTGTAGTTTTGTTAAAAAAAAACAAAACATTTTTCGCCTAAATTTGTAGTTATTCTGACCATTCTCACAGAAATGACACCCTGTGGTTACAATTTAAAAAAAACAAAACTTTTTTTGCCTAAATTTGTAGTTATTCTGACCATTCTCATGGAAGTGATACCCTGGAGTTACAATTTACAAAAAAAAAATCTTTTTTGCCAAAATTTGTAGTTATTCTGACTATTCTCATGGTAGTGACACCCTGGAGTTACAATATCAAAAAAAAAAAAACTTTTATTGCCTAAATCTGTAGTTATTCTGACTATTCTCATGGAAGTGACACCCTAGAGCAGTGATGGCGAACCCGTGGCACGCATGCCACAGCCGGCACGCCGAGCCTTATCTGTGGGCACACCAGGAGAATACCGTATTTTTCGCTCCATAAGACGCACTTTTTTTCCTCCAAAAAAGGGGGGAAATGTCAGTGCGTCTTATGGAGCGAATATAGAGCGGCCGGTCCGGTATTTCCACCGCCGCCGTGTCTGAATACCGGGCCGGCCGCTCAGCTCTGCAGTGGGACCGTACCTGTCCCTCTATCCAGCGGAGCGCTGTCTTCCCGTCTTCTGTAGTGTACGTGACAGCCGGGTCCCAAGTGCGCATGCGCAAGAAGCAGTGCTCTTTGTGAATGGTAAGGCGGTACCTGGGACACATGACAGATCCCAGAAGCCGCCGGACCAATCACAAAGCGCAGCGCTTCTCGCGCATGCGCACTGGGCATCCGGCTGTCCGACGAGCGCCCACACTACAGAAGCCGGGAAGACAGCGCGCGGCTGGATAAAGGAACAGGTAAGATAAAAAAAAACTCTGCGGAAGTAAGAGCGGGTATCTGTCAAATTCAGGTACCCGCTCCCCCTCCCTCCCCAAAGCTCAGCAGTCATCTGTACTGTCCGCAGTCTCTGGTCATCCCTGTACTGTGTCCGCAGTCTCTGGTCATCCCTGTACTGTCTGCAGTCTCTGGTCATCCCCTGTACTGTCTGCAGTCTCTGGTCATCCCTGTGCTGTCCGCAGTCTCTGGTCATCCCTGTACTGTCCGCAGTCTCTGGTCATCTCCTGTACTGTCCGCAGTCTCTGGTCATCCCTGTACTGTCCGCAGTCTCTGGTCATCCCTGTACTGTGTCTGCAGTCTCTGGTCATCCCTGTACTGTCCGCAGTCTCTGGTCATCCCTGTACTGTGTCCGCAGTCTCTGGTCATCCCTGTACTGTGTCCGCAGTCTCCGGTCATCTCCCGTACCGTGTCCGCAGTCTCTGGTCATCCCTGTACTGTGTCCGCAGTCTCTGGTCATCCCTGTACTGTGTCCGCAGTCTCTGGTCATCCCTGTACTGTGTCCGCAGTCTCTGGTCATCCCTGTACTGTGTCCGCAGTCTCTGGTCATCTCCTGTACTGTCCGCAGTCTCTGGTCATCTCCTGCACTGTGTCCGCAGTCTCTGGTCATCTCCTGCACTGTGTCCGCAGTCTCTGGTCATCCCTGTACTGTGTCCGCAGTCTCTGGTCATCTCCTGTACTGTCCGCAGTCTCTGGTCATCCCTGTACTGTTAATTAGTTTGCACTACTGTACGAGTTGTTTTTTCTAAACCAAAAGCTCGATATTCAGGTTTCATTGCAGTGTTGGCACTTTAAAAGAAATAAGTTGGTTTTGGGTTGCAGTTTGGGCACTCGGGCTCAAAAAGGTTCGCCATCACTGCCCTAGAGTTACAATATCCAAAAAAAAAACTTTTTTCGCCTAAATCTGTAGTTATTCTGACCATTCTCATGGAAGTAACACCCTGGAGTTACAATGTAAAAAAAAAACCTTTTTCACCTAAATTTGTTGTTATTTTGACTATTCTCTGGAGTTATAATTTCTAAAAAAAAAAAAATTTCGCCTAAATTTTTATTCATTTTGACTATTCTCATAGAAGTGACACCCTGTAATTACAATTTCCTAAAAAAAAAAAATAATAATTTTTTGCCTACATTTGTAGTTATTTTGACTATTCTCATAGAAGTAACACCCTGGAAGGAGGCAACATTTGCAAACAATGTTTTTTTTTCTAAAGACGGGATTTGACTCTTTTGGTGTCATCGGTGGATTAGCGATGCATAGAGGAGACATTGCGGCCATGGCGGATCTTCTGCCATTATCTCCATTTCCCACCACTGAAGATGTGAAGTTCACCTGAAGCAGAAAAGTGAATTCCATCGAGGAAAGGGGGGTGGATGAGGGTCCAACCTTCTCCTCTTGTTATATGAAGATGACTGTGGCTGTCAGTCTTTGATTCAGAAAAAAAAAAAAAAAAGGAGGGGCCCGTTCACAAGCTACCCCCGGATCCCGAAGCTGCTCAAATCTCCGGAAAATTCAGTGGGAGAAAAAGTTTATGGAGGCGAGTAGAAGTGCATTCAGCAGTGTCTGAGGCTTTTCAGACATCATGAGTGAGGGCCTATAAGGGGGCAATGAAGCATGGGCCTGGAATTATCTCTCTTGGTTGCCTACCTGTGACAGCCCCTCAAGGACGGCCTAAGAGGCCCTTTCAATAAACTGAGGACAATGGGCCGAGGAAGTCTATCATTCTGTATACTGTTATCTTTAGCACTGAATAAAACCCGACTCCTCTCTTTCTTGCCTGGTAGTCAGCAGTATTTTTAGGACTTTTCAACTCTCTTTCAGGGCTTTTCAACAGGTTCACAAGGGCACGAAGTGCAGTATATAAACAAAAAAAAAAAAAAAGCATAGTAACGCAGCTCGAGTGCAGGAATAAGAAGCATGATCCGAGCAGCCAAGCTTGAGGCACCAGAATAGATGAAAGTTTTGGGGGGAACCCCTTCCACCGCCGCCATTGTCTTCCCCTAGAGGAGCTCCTGTTTGAATATAGTGCTTTCTTTACGAACTGTTTTGAGAAAGAGAAGATAAAAAAGTTTAAAAAAAAAATCACCATGCAATAGATGAAAAAAAAAAAAAAAACAACTCACAATGTGATAGATGAGACAGAAAAAAAACAACTCAGAATGCAATAGATGGAAGTGAAAAAAAACAACTTAGAATGTGATAGATGAAACAGAAAAAAACAACAACTCAGAATGTGATAGATGAAACAGAAAAAAAACAACTCATAATGTCATAGATGAAACAGATAGAAAAAAAAAAAACAACTCAATGCGATAGATGAAACAGAAAAAAAACAACTCAGAATGCGATAGATAAAACAGAAAAAAACTACTCAGAATGCAATAGATGAAACACAAAAAAATGTAAAAAAAAAACAACTCGCAATGTGATAGATGAAACAGAAAAAAAACTACTCAGAATACAATAGATGAAACACAAATAAACAAAAAAAACAACTCACAATGCGATAGATGAAACAGAAAAAAAAACCTCAATGCGATAGATGAAACAGGAAAAAAAAAACTCAAAATGCGATAGCTGAAACACAAAAAAAAAAATCAACTCACAATGCGATAGATGAGACAGAAAAAACCCCCCTCAAAATGCAATAGTGAAACGCAAAAAAAATAATCAACTCACAATGCGATAGATGAAACACAAAAAAATAAAAAAAACAACTCACAATGCGATAGTGAAACACAAAAAAATAAAAAAAAACAACAACTCACAATGCGATAGATGAAACAGAAAAAAAACAACTCAGAATGCGATAGTTGAAACACACAAAAAAAAAAAAAAAAAAACAACTCAGAATGCGATAGTTGAAACACAATTAAAAAAAATAAAAAAAAAACAACTCACAATGCGATAGATGAAACACAAAAAGAAAAAATCAACTCACAATGCGATAGATGAAACAGAAAAAAACAACAACGCGCAATGCGTTAGTGGAAACAGAAAAAAAAACTCGCAATGCGATAGTGAAACAGAAAAAAAAAAATAACTCACAATGCAATAGATGAGACAGGAAAAAAAGTAAAAAAAAAAGCTTTGGGGGGGAAAACTTTTCCAGCACCACCATCATTGTCAACATGGCTCGGGTTGGACTATAGTGTTTTCTTTATTTTTTTACTTTTTTTTTTAGAAAAACAGACAAAAAAGTCCAGCGGAAAAAGTAAAAAAAAAAGGAAAGAGAAGAACTGGCTTCTGCACTCATTGACTACAGAAAAAAATCCTTTTCAGTGAATAAAAAAAATAAAAGGCTAAAAATGATGTAAAAATGTGATAGGAAAATGAAAAACAAAAAGAATAAAACTACAACGTGTTGCTTTTGTTTTATGCAAAACCTTCTTAACTTCAGCTCTCATGGGACTCCTTTTCATAGCGGGGATCTTACATAGGCTGTTCATTTTTGTTCAAAAATGTTTTTATAGAATGTGTACAAGTGCAGAAAAATACAACTTACAAGATTAGCACAATATTATTATTATTATACAGGATTTATATAGCGCCAACAGTTTGCTCAGCGCTGTACATTGTAACACTAATTTAAAAGAGAATCTTGTTAGTAGCAGTTTAAGGTAAACTACAAGTTCAACTTACTAAAACTTCAAAAAATTTTATAGTCCATTTGTGACTTGGAATGGTTTGTAAAATGAAAATTAAAAATGTAAAAAAAAATATTACTATTACTGCTTTATGTATGTATGTGCAAAGATTTTATTTTTTTTTTCATTTATTTGAACATGTATAAATAATATCTGAATTGGTAATAAAATATCTTACAGGAGAAAAATTTAAAAAAAAACAACCATAGATGAGTTGCATATTTTTTTTATTGAATTATTTTTGTTTAAAAAATAAATCAATGTATACATATATTTAGTGGAAATATAAAAACCTGAATTGGATATAATGAGAAAGTAATAAAAGAAACAAACATGAATTAGTCATATTAAAATAAGAATAAAAAGGGATTATTCTGTTAAAAACCATCTATCTATCAAGAAGTACTATATATATATATATATACATCTCTCTCTCTATATATATATATACTGTAAATTATCTATCATCTATCTATCTATTATCTATCTATCTATTATCTATCTATCTATCATCTATCTATCTATCATCTATCTATCTATCTATCTATCTATCTATCTATCTATCTATTATCTATCTATCTATCTATCTATTATCTATCTACAGTCATGGCCGAAATTGTTGGCACCCTTGATATTTTTCCTGAAAATCAAGTATTTCACACAAAAAAGGTATTGCATTAACACATGTTTTGCTATACACATGTTTATTCCCTTTGTATGTATTGGAACAAATATAAAAC
>NW_028319903.1:0-62500 GCF_062004578.1 Staurois parvus | reverse complement strand
AAAATGTAGAAGTGAACTCCACCCAAGTGTGGATAAATAGGTAACTGTCCCGGTGAAGTGGACCTATCATTTTGCCCATTTGCTGCCATTTTGGCTTTCCCGAGATACAAATGATTGCCGGCAAATCTCACCACGGTTGTCATTGAAGGAAGCGATTCAGCATACTCCAGAGTAGGCTGAATCACTTCCTTCATCGACAACCGCGGTGAGATTTGCCAGCAATCATTTGTATCTCAGTAAAGCCAAAATGGCAGCAAATGGGCAAAATGATAGGTCCTCTTCACCAGGACAGTTACCTATTTAAACCCATCACTATCATTCTCCTCCACTGCTCCTTTGGTTTGTCTGACATGTTGGCTTTCCGGAGATACAAATGATGCCGGCAAATCTCACCACGGTTGTCGATGAAGGAAGCGATTCAGCCTACCTATCATTTTGCCCATTTGCTGCCATTTTGGCTTTCCGGAGATACAAATGATTGCTGGCAAATCTCACCACAGTTGCCGATGAAGGAAGCGGCGATTCAGCCTACCTATCATTTTGCCCATTTGCCAACATTTTGGCTTTCTGGAGATTCAAATGATTGCTGGCAAATCTCACCACGGTTGCCGATGAAGGAAGCGATTCAGCCTACCTATCATTTTGCCTATTTGCTGCCATTTTGGCTTTCCCCAGATATAAATGATTGCCGGCAAATCTCACCACGGTTGTCGATGAAGGAAGCGATTCAGCCTATCTATCATTTTGCCCATTTGCCAACATTTTGGCTTTCCCCAGATACAAATTTTTGCCGGCAAACCTCACCACAGTCGTCGATGAAGGAAGCGATTCAGCCTACCTATCATTTTGCCCATTTGCTGCCATTTTGGCTTTCCCGAGATATAAATGATTGCCGGCAAATCTCACCACGGTTGTCGATGAAGGAAGCGATTCAGCCTATCTATCATTTTGCCCATTTGCCAACATTTTGGCTTTCCCCAGATACAAATTTTTGCCGGCAAACCTCACCACAGTCGTCGATGAAGGAAGCGATTCAGCCTACCTATCATTTTGCCCATTTGCTGCCATTTTGGCTTTCCCCAGATACAAATTATTGCCGGCAAATCTCTGGAGTAGGCTGAATCGCTTCCTTCATCAACAACCGTGGTGAGATTTGCCGGCTATCATTTGTATCTCAGGAAAGCCAAAATGGCAGCAAATGGGCAAAATGATATGTCCTCTTCACCAGGACAGTTACCTATTTAAACCCATCACTATCATTCTCCTCCACTGCTTCTTTGGTTTGTCTGACATGTTGGCTTTCCGGAGATACAAATGATTGCCGGCAAATCTCACCACGGTTGTCGATGAAGGAAGCGATTCAGCCTACCTATCATTTTGCCCATTTGCCGACATTTTGGCTTTCCGGAGATTCAAATGATTGCCAGCAAATCTCTGGAGTAGGCTGAATTTCTTACTTCATCAACAGCCGTGGTGAGAGTTGCCGCCAATCATTTGTATCTCCGGAAAGCCAAAATGTCAGCAAATGGGCAAAATGATTGGTCCTCTTCACCGGGACGGTTACCTATATAAGCCCATCGCTATCATTCTCCTCCACTGCTCCTTTGGTTTGTGGGAGCGCTGAGAAATACCAGGTACTTCTGGGAATGGGGAAGCATGGGAATGTCCCAGGATGCACCTCTCTGGCTTGAACAGCCAATCGCCAGTATTGCTCATTAAGGAGAATCCATTCGGGAGGGTACGCCATCTTTCAGCTCTGTAATGCCCATGGCAGTTGGCCGAAACTGGATCTTTCATTGTGGATTCCACCAGTGCAGTCCATGAGAGGTGCGTGAAGATATGAGTTTTGGGTGGGGTTGGGCTTTAAGGAGGAATGTATCACTAGGAGGGTTGCTTTGTTAGGGACAGAGCTGTGCTGGCTGTGGATGCCGTTACTGTACCAGGGGGCTGTGGGGGAGGGGATTGCAGAGCTACTCATACGTACTCAGAGTTTGAGCTGTTCGTTGATCAAACTATATCTACAGTGGGGATCGAAAGTTTGGGCACCCCAGCTAAAAATTTGTATTAATGTGCATAAAGAAGCCAAGGAAAGATGGAAAAATCTCCAAAAGGCATCAAATTACAGATTAGACATTCTTATAATATGTCAACAAAAGTTAGATTTTATTTCCATCATTTACACTTTCAAAATAACAGAAAAAAATGGCTTCTGCAAAAGTATGGGCACCCTGCAGAATTTATAGCATGGACTGCCCCCTTTGCCAAGCTGAGACCTGCCAGTGTCATGGATTGTTCTCAATCATCGTCTGGGAAGACCAGGTGATGTCAATCTCAAAGGTTTTAAATGCCCAGACTCATCTGACCTTGCCCCAACAATCAGCACCATGGGTTCTTCTAAGCAGTTGTCTAGAAAACTGAAACTGAAAATAGTTGACGCTCACAAAGCTGGAGAAGGCTATAAGAAGATAGCAAAGCGTTTTCAGATGTCAATATCCTCTGTTTGGAATGTAATTAAGAAATGGCAGTCATCAGGAACAGTGGAAGTTAAAGCAACATCTGGAAGACCAAGAAAAATATCAGACAGAACAGCTCGCAGTATTGTGAGAAAAACAATTCAAAACCCACGTTTGACTGCACGATCCCTCCAGAAAGATCTGGCAGACACTGGAGTTGTGGTACACTATTCCACTATAAAGAGATACTTGTACAAATATGGTCTTCATGGAAGAGTCATCAGAAGAAAACCTCTTCTACGTCCTCACCACAAAAATCATCGTTTGAACTTTGCAAATGAACATATAGACAAGCCTGATGCATTTTGGAAACAAGTTCTGTGGACCGATGAGGTTAAAATTGAACTTTTTGGCCGGAATGAGCAAAGGTACGTTTGGAGAAGAAGGGGCACAGAATTGAATGAAAAGAACCTCTGTCCAACTGTTAAGCATGGGGTTGGATCCATCATGCTTTGGGGTTGTGTTGCAGCCAGTGGCACAGGGAACATCTCACGAGTAGAAGGAAAAATGGATTCAATAAAATTTCAGCAAATTTTGGATGGTAACTTGATGCCATCTGTGAAAAAGCTGAAGTTAAAGAGAGGATGGCTTCTACACATGGATAATGATCCTAAACACACCTCGAAATCCACGGGGGATTACATCAAGAGGCGTAAACTGAAGGTTTTGCCATGGCCTTCACAATCTCCTGACCTCAACATAATTGAAGATCTATGGATAGACCTTAAAAGAGCCGTGCGTGACAGACAGCCCAGAAATCTCAAAGAACTGGAAGACTTTTGTAAGGAAGAATGGGCAAAGATACCTCAAACAAGAATTGAAAGACTCTTGGCTGGCTACAAAAAGCGTTTACAAGCTGTGATACTTGCCAAAGGGGGCAGTACAAGATATTAACTCTGCAGGGGGCCCAAACTTTTGCAGACGCCATTTTTTTGTTTTCTGTTATTTTGAAAGTGTAAATGATGGAAATAAAATCTAACTTTTGTTGACATATTATAAGAATGTCTAATCTGTGATTTGGTGCCTTTTGGGGATTTTTCCATCTTTCCTTGGCTTCTTTATGCACATTAATACACATTTTTAGCTGGGGTGCCCAAACTTTCGATCCCCACTGTATGTACTAGATGATGCCGGACGTCCTCCAGCCAGGAAATGAGGCGGAGTTCTAGCTGGCTTGCTGCAGCTTCTACTGCACATTGTGAGAAGCTCACAGTGTGCAGTGACATCAGAGGAAGACGTTTCAGTCCAGGAGAGGAACCGATACACCTGTGCAAGACTGAAGGGGAGGAGCCGGTACACCTGTGCAAGACTGAAGGGGAGGAGCCGGTACACCTTTGCAAGACTGAAGGGGAGAAGCCGGTACACCTGTGCAAGACTAAAGGGGAGGAGCTGGTACAACTGTGCAAGACTGAAGGGGAGGAGCCAGTACACCTGTGCAAGACTAAAGGGGAGGAGCTGGTACAACTGTGCAAGACTGAAGGGGAGGAGCCGGTACACCTGTGCAAGACTGAAGGGGAGGAGCCGGTACACCTGTGCAAGACTAAAGGGGAGGAGCCGGTACAACTGTGCGAGACTGAAGGGGAGGAGCCGGTACACCTGTGCAAGACTAAAGGGGAGAAGCCAATACACCTGTGCAAGATTAAAGGGGAGGAGCAGGTACAACTGTGCAAGACTGAAGGGGAGGAGCCGGTACACCTCTGCAAGACTAAAGGGGAGGAGCCATTACACCTGTGCAAGACTAAAGGGGAGGAGCCGGTACAACTGTGCGAGACTGAAGGGGAGGAGCCAGTACACCTATGCAAGACTGAAGGGGAGGACCGTTACACCCATGCAAGATTTAAGGGGAGGAGCCAGTACACCCGTGCAAGACTGAAGGGGAGGAGCCGGTACACCTGTGCAAGACTGAAGGGGAGGAGCCGGTAAAACTGTGCAAGACTGAAGGAGAAGAGCTGCTACAACTGTGCAAGACTGAAGGGGAGGAGGCGGTACACCTATGCAAGACTGAAGGGGAGGAGCCGGTACACCTGTGCAAGACTGAAGGGGAGGAGCCGGTACACCTGTGCAAGACTGAAGGGGAGGAGCCGGTACAACTGTGCAAGACTGAAGGGGAGGAGCCGGTATGACTGTGAAAGATGGGAGGGGAGGCCATAGTTCAGATTTAATATGTACATTTTGCCACAGGGGAAGTCTGTCACCTTTGCTGTGTAATACAAGAGTGCGGGAGAATTTCATTCGATACATTTCCTATAAAACTTTCGTTTGTTTCCTAAATTCGCTCTCTGCTGCCAGATGTAGCACTGCGTAGGTGTAATACATCCCCGGCCACGGCTTACAATGTAACTGTTTCCATTTCACCCCCCAGTTCACATCTATGCGGCCGTTATATGGGAAGTTAGGTTTAATAAATGGGAACTTGGGTTTATTAAATGGGAAGTTGGGTTTCTAATAATAGGAAGTTGGGATTGCAATATAGGAAGTCGAGTTTATAATACAGGAAGTTGGATATAATATATAAGGGTATGGGTTCTGTCAGCTAAAATTTTTTTTAAATTCCCTCTCTTTCCAATAGTCTTTTGACCAATGATAGGAAGTTTTGTTTATAATATGGGAAGGTGGGTTTCCAATATAGTAAGTTGGGTCAATAAAATTGGAAGTGGGGTTTATATTATGGGAAGTTGGACTTAGAATATAGGAAGTTGGACTTATAATATAGGAAGTTGGGTTTATAATATAGGAAGTTGGGTTTATTATATGGAAGTTGGGTTTATTATATGGAAGTTGGGTTTACAGTATAGGAAGTTGGATTTCTAAAAGGGAACTTAGGTTTATAATATAGGAAGTTGAGTTTATAATATAGGAAATTGAGTTTATAATATAGGAAGTTAGATTTATAATAGGAAACTTGGGTTTATAATATAGGAAGTTGGGTTTATAATATAGGAAGTTGGATTTATAATATGGAAGTTGGGTTTATAATGTGGAAGTTGGGTTTATAATATGGAAGTTGGGTTTATAGTATAGGAAGTAGGATTTATAAAAGGGAAGTTGGGTTTATAATATGGAAGTTGGGTTTATAATATAGGAAGTTGGGTTTATAATATGGAAGTTGGGTTTATAACATGGGAAGTTGGGTTTATAACATGGGAAGTTGGGTTTATAATATGGAAGTTGGGTTTATAACATGGGAAGTTGGGTTTATAACATGGGAAGTTGGGTTTATAACATGGGAAGTTGGGTTTATAATATGGGAAGTTGGGTTTATAATATGGGAAGTTGGGTTTATAATATGGGAAGTTGGGTTTATAATATAGGAAGTTGGGTTTATAATAGGGAAGTTGAGGTTCTGAAATAGGAAGTTGGGTTTATAACATAGGAAGTTGGGTTTATAACATAGGAAGTTGGGTTTATAATAGGGAAGTTGAGGTTCTGAAATAGGAAGTTGGGTTTATAACATAGGAAGTTGGGTTTATAATATAGGAAGTTGGGTTTATAAATAGAAGTTCTTAGTCAATGTGTTCAATAACCCCCCCCCCCCCAGTTTCTCTACCACTGTTGAAGTGTTGTATCATTTCTCTTTCTATCTATACATACGACGTGTTATAGTCATCGGAGACATCAGCCCGATACACAAGGATGAGCGCTGCAGATCTGGCCATGCGGAGAAGCCAACGTTATATAACTAAAGGAGCCTTTTGTGTGATTGTCCCCCACAGGAGGAAAAGGCAGGGAGTGGGAGGGGGCCAAAGAGTGAAGGCCCACTGCAGGAGACCCCCATCTCATTGTCCTTCTCTTTGCTGGGACACAATGGCAGCAATTTTATGCTAATCAGGGGTACATGAAATGAACATTTTTTTGCAAATTTTCTTTCTTTCTGTTGGTACAAGATAAATTAGCTGACAACAGCACAGCACACATCTTGCTGCAATCGCTCCCAGCTGGTGGGACACTTTGCTTTCTGTTCAGGGTACTTGAGAAGAGAAAACAGCAAATTAGGTATAATTATTGTGGAAAAGGAGATGCCAAGTTAGCAAGTGCGGGGGTCTTTGACACATTAGCGAGGGCTCCTTCGCTCTTTGTTGACAAATTGGGATGTCATTTGTAATAAACTCGGGGCTCTTTAATACACTCCATACAGTTATCAAGAACATATACAAAAAAATCACCAGCGCCAAAAAAAAAAAAACGTGACATAATTACTAAATAAATGCTGCTGCTCATTGGTGTAAACACCAAAAAAAAAAAAAATAAAACATCAAAACAGCGCAAATAAAAATAAAATCAATATTCAGTGAAGAATTCATACCAAAAAAAAAAACTTAAATAATATAAAAATTTAAAAAAATATATAAATGATATCAAATAAATTAGTCCCACTCCAAATCAATAAGGGAAATAAAATAAAATTTTATTACTAAATAAATTCTGCTGCTCATTAGTGTAAACACCAAAAAAATAAATAAAATATAAAACATCAAAACAGCACAAATAAAAATAAAATCAATATTCAGTGAAGAATTTATACCAAAAAAAACTTAAATAAATATAGAAATGTAAAAAAAATATATAAATTATATCAAATAAATTAGTCCCACTCCAAATCAATAAGGTGAATAAAATAGCATTTTATTACTAAATAAATGTTGCTGCTCATTAGTGTAAACGCCAAAAACAGCATCAAAACAGCGCAAATAAAAATAAAATCAATATTCAGTGAAGAATGTATACCAAAAAAAAAAACTTAAATAATATAAAAATTAAAAAAAATATATCAATTATATCACATAATTTAGTCCCACTTCAAATCAATAAAGTGAATAAAATAGCATTTTATTACTAAATAAATGCTGCTGCTCATTAGTGTAAACACCAAAAAATAAATAAAATATAAAACATCAAAACAGCGCAAATAAAAATAAAATTAGGTATAATTATTGTGGAAAAGGAGATGCCAGGTTAGCAAGAACATATACAAAAAATCAGCAGCACCGAAAAAAAAAAAAATGTGATGTAATGACTAAATAAATGCTGCTGCTCATTGGTGTAAACACCAAAAAAAAATATAAAACATCAAAACAGCACAAATAAAATCAATATTCAGTGAAGAATTTATACCAAAAAAAAACTTAAATAATATAACAATTTAAAAAAATATATAAATGATATCAAATAAATTAATCCCACTCCAAAACAATAAGGAAAATAAAATAACATTTTATTACTAATTAAATGCTGCTGCTCATTAGTGTAAACACCAAAAAAATAAATAAAATATAAAACATCAAAACAGCGCATCAAAACAGCGCAAATAAAAATAAAATCAATATTCAGTGAAGAATTCATACCAAAAAAAAAAACTTAAATAATATAAGAATTTAAAAAAATATATAAATTATATCAAATAAATTAGTCCCAACTCAAATCAATAAGGTGAATAAAATAAAATGTTATTACTCGAACCCCTCATGTATTGTTTTGTTACTGCATTGTCTCATGTTCTGTCCCGCACTATAATGTACAGCGCTGAGCAAACCTTTCTGGCGCTATATAAATACTGTATAATAATAATAATAATAATTATTAAATAAATGCTGCTGCTCATTAGTGTAAACGCCAAAAAATAAATAAAATATAAAACATCAAAACAGCGCAAATAAAAATAAAATGATGTATAATTATTGTGGAAAAGGAAATGCCAAGTTAGCAGGAACATATACAAAAAAATCACTAGCGCCAAAAAAAAAAACTGTGATGTAATGACTAAATAAATGGTGCTGCTCATTGGTGTAAACACCAAAAAAATAAATAAAATATAAGACATCAAAACAGCACAAATAAAAATAAAATCAATATTCAGTGAAGAATTTATACCAAAAAAAAAACTTAAATAATACAAAAATGTAAAAAAAAAAATATAAATGATATCAAATAAATTAGTCCCACTCCAAATCAATAAGGTGAATAAAATAAAATGTTATTACTAAATAAATGCTGCTGCTCATTAGTGTAAACACCAAAAAATAAATAAAATATAAAACATCAAAACAGTGCATCAAAACAGCGCAAATAAAAATAAAATCAATATTCAGTGAAGAATTTATACCAAAAAAAAAAACTTAAATAATATAAAAATTTAAAAAAATATATAAATTATATCAAATAAATTAGTCCCACTCAGAATCAATAAGGTGCATAAAATAAAATGTTTTTACTCGAACCCCTCATGTATTGTTTTGTTACTGCATTGTCTCATGTTCTGTCCCGCACTATAATGTACAGCGCTGAGCAAACCTTTCTGGCGCTATATAAATACTGTATAATAATAATAATAATAATTATTAAATAAATGCTGCTGCTCATTAGTGTAAACGCCAAAAAATAAATAAAATATAAAACATCAAAACAGCGCAAATAAAAATAAAATGATGTATAATTATTGTGGAAAAGGAAATGCCAAGTTAGCAGGAACATATACAAAAAAATCACTAGCGCCAAAAAAAAAAACTGTGATGTAATGACTAAATAAATGGTGCTGCTCATTGGTGTAAACACCAAAAAAATAAATAAAATATAAGACATCAAAACAGCACAAATAAAAATAAAATCAATATTCAGTGAAGAATTTATACCAAAAAAAAACTTAAATAATACAAAAATGTAAAAAAAAAAATATAAATGATATCAAATAAATTAGTCCCACTCCAAATCAATAAGGTGAATAAAATAAAATGTTATTACTAAATAAATGCTGCTGCTCATTAGTGTAAACACCAAAAAATAAATAAAATATAAAACATCAAAACAGTGCATCAAAACAGCGCAAATAAAAATAAAATCAATATTCAGTGAAGAATTTATACCAAAAAAAAAAACTTAAATAATATAAAAATTTAAAAAAATATATAAATTATATCAAATAAATTAGTCCCACTCAGAATCAATAAGGTGCATAAAATAAAATGTTTTTACTCGAACCCCTCGTGTATTGTTTTGTTACTGCATTGTCTCATGTTCTGTCCCGCACTATAATGTACAGCGCTGAGCAAACCTTTCTGGCGCTATATAAATACTGTATAATAATAATAATAATAATTACTAAATAAATACTGCTGCTCATTAGTGTAAACGCCAAAAAATAAATAAAATATAAAACATCAAAACAGCGCAAATAAAATAAAATGATGTATAATTATTGTGGAAAAGGAAATGCCAAGTTAGCAAGAACATATACAAAAAATCACCAGTGCCAAAAAAAAAAACTGTGATGTAATGACTAAATAAATGCTGCTGCTCATTGGTGTAAACACCAAAAAAATAAATAAAATATAAAACATCAAAACAGCACATCAAAACAGCGCAAATAAAAATAAAATCAATATTCAGTGAAGAATTTATACCAAAAAAAAAACTTAATATAAAAATTAAAAAAAATATATAAATTATATCAAATAAATTAGTCCCACTCCAAATCAGTAAGGTGAATAAAATAAAATTTTATTACTAAATAAATGCTGATGCTCATTAGTGTAAACACATAATAAATAAATAAAATATAAAACATCAAAACAGCACAAATAAAAATAAAATCAATATTCAGGGAAGAATTTATACCAAAAAAAAAAACTTAATATAAAAATTTCAAAAAAAATATCAATTATATCAAATAAATTAGTCCCACTCCAAATCAATGAGGTGAATAAAATAAAATTTTATTACCAAATAAATGCTGCTGTTCATTAGTGTACACACCAAAAAAACCCAAAAAAACATCAAAACAGTGCAAATAAAAATAAAGTCAATATTCAGTGAAGAATTTATGCCAAAAAAAAAAACTTAAATAATATAAAAATTTAAAAAAAAATATAAATTATATCAAATAAATTAGTCCCACTCCAAATCAATAAGGTGAATAAAATAAAATTGAAAAGGTCCTTCTCCAAAGAGCCTTTGACCCGTGTTGACACCGTATTTAGTGCTCAAATAACATACCGCACTCCACTTACCGGCAGTGACGTGGCACGTTTGATGGCGAAGCTTTTCCGGCTTCGCCGTCCAACGTACCACATCACTTCCGGTAAGTGGAGCGCATGCCGGTGTGCGGCGCTCTCAGGGGCCATCTTGCTTGAGGGTGATTCTTATGCTGTCATCTGTTGCTGACTGTGAGATCTCAGGAATACCGCGGTGGCGTGGCGTTCTGGCTCCATTTAATACAATAAATGCTGATTATATCTTTTAACAATGTGAACTGTTTGGTATTTGGAAATTGAGTCTTGCAGTATTACACTATATATATATATTTTTTTTTCTCTGTATCAATCAAAATCTTTTTTTGGCGAGTGGTTTCTGTTGATCCTGGAGGTTGGAGGCTGGTTTACATCCTTACCTGGAGTCAGGGAAGTCCATATTAAAGCCAGAGATTGGAGGCTTACTGACTGGGTCTAGGATCCCACAAAAACCCCTATAAAGGCGTTTTTTTCACCATTATCTGGTGAGTGTGGTATGTTATTTGAGCGCTAAATACGGTGTCAACACGGGTCAAATGCAATTTAGAGAAGGACTTTTTCAGTTTTATTTTATTCACCTTATTGATTTGGAGTGGGACTAATTTATTTGATATAAATTTATATATATTTTTAAATTGTTATTATTTTATTTTATTCACCTTATTGATATCCTTTATATATTTTTTGAAATTTTTATTATTTTATTTTATTCACCGTATTGATTTGGAGTAGGACTAATTTATTTGATCTAATTTATATATTTTTTTAAATTGTTATTATTTTATTTTATTCACCTTATTGATATCATTTAAATATTTTTTGAAATTCTTATTATTTTATTTTATTCACCTTATTGATTTGGAGTGGGACTAATTTATTTGATATCATTTATATATTTTTTGAAATGTTTATTATTTTATTTTATTCACCTTATTGATTCGGAGTGGGACTAATTTATTTGATCTAATTTATATATTTTTTTAATATGTTATTATTTTATTTTATTCACCTTATTGATATCATTTAAATATTTTTTGAAATTCTTATTATTTTATTTTATTCACCTTATTGATTTGGAGTGGGACTAATTTATTTGATATAATTTATATATTTTTTTAAATTGTTATTTTATTTTATTCACCTTATTGATTTGGAGTGGGACTAATTTATATTATATAATTTATATATTTTTTTAAATTGTTAATTTTTTATTTTTTTAACCTTATTGATTTGCAGTGGGACTAATTTATTTGATATAATTTATATATTTTTTTAATTTGTTATTATTTTATTTTATTCACCTTATTGATTTGGACTGGGACTAATTTATATGATATAATTTATATATATTTTTTTAAATTTGTATTATTTTATTTTATTCACCTTATTGATTTGGAGTGGGACTAATTTATTTGATATAAATTTATATATATTTTTAAATTGTTATTATTTTATTTTATTCACTTTATTGATATCCTTTATATATTTTTTGAAATTTTTATTATTTTATTTTATTCACCGTATTGATTTGGAGTAGGACTAATTTATTTGATCTAATTTATATATTTTTTTAAATTGTTATTATTTTATTTTATTCACCTTATTGATATCATTTAAATATTTTTTGAAATTCTTATTATTTTATTTTATTCACCTTATTGATTTGGAGTGGGACTAATTTATTTGATATCATTTATATATTTTTTGAAATGTTTATTATTTTATTTTATTCACCTTATTGATTTGGAGTGGGACTAATTTATTTGATCTAATTTATATATTTTTTTAATATGTTATTATTTTATTTTATTCACCTTATTGATATCATTTAAATATTTTTTGAAATTCTTATTATTTTATTTTATTCACCTTATTGATTTGGAGTGGGACTAATTTATTTGATATAATTTATATATTTTTTTAAATTGTTATTTTATTTTATTCACCTTATTGATTTGGAGTGGGAATAATTTATATTATATAATTTATATATTTTTTTAAATTGTTAATTTTTTATTTTTTTAACCTTATTGATTTGCAGTGGGACTAATTTATTTGATATAATTTATATATTTTTTTAATTTGTTATTATTTTATTTTATTCACCTTATTGATTTGGACTGGGACTAATTTATATGATATAATTTATATATATTTTTTTAAATTTGTATTATTTTATTTTATTCACCTTATTGATTTGGAGTGGGACTAATTTATTTGATATAATTTATATATATTGTTTTAAATTTTATATTATTTAAGTTTTTTTTGGTATACATTCTTCACTGAATATTGATTTTATTTTTATTTGCGCTGTTTTGATGTTTTATATTTTAGTTTTCAAGAACAGTTTGATGATACGTGAAAATGCTCAAAAATAAAATACGAGGGTGCAAATTCCTTATAGAATTATAATATACTTAATAAATATATAAAATAAATAATTTCTTGTTTAATACATATATAAAACTTTATTTCTTTATTATTTATTTCAGGTACTTATATAGCGCCGTCAATTTACACAACACCAGGGGCGGACTAACAACTCATGGGGCTCATGGGCAATAAGGGATCATGGGGCCCCTGTGTCCTCGCCCACACTCAAAAAAGCCTATGAAAAAGGTACCAGGGGCATCTCATGGGGCCCCCTACTGACCCTGGGCCCTCGTGGCAGTGCCCGAGCTTCCAAATGGTCAGTCCGCCCCTGCACAACACTTTACATATATATTGTACATTCACATCAGTCCCCGCCCCTGAGGAGCGTACAATCTAAGGTCCCTAACTCGCATTCATACATACAAGGGCCAATTTAGACAGGAGCCAATTCACCTCCCAGCATGTCTTTGGAGTGTTGGAGGAAACCGGAGGAAACCCACGCAGGCACAGGGAGAATATGCAAAAACTCGAGGCAGGTGGTGCCGTGATTGGGATGTGAACCGGCAACCCCAGTACTGCCAGGCAGAAGTGCTAACCATTTAGCCCCCGTGCTGTCCATTAAAAAGGATGTGCAGTTGGTTTCCAGCAAAGTATGCATTAAATTGGCTGCCAAGGCTTAAAAAAAAAATTGAAGCATCACCATGGTGCATAAAAAAAAAATTAAAAATGGGGGCCCCTTATTGGAGCACCGAGAACTGAAAAATACAATTTCATATTTGGTGCTCCTACAGGCAGTGTCAGGTATTACAGCTCTGTCATTCAGGTATAATGCCTCTCTAGAGAGTCAATACAATAGTGATACTCACAAAAAAATCCATTCAAATGCGTGCAGTGACAACATTTCTCCTTTCCCCCCCTTCCAGTCCGGACACTTTCCCCCCCTTCCAGTCCGGACACTTTCACCCCCTTCCAGTCCGGACACTTTCCCCCCTTCCAGTCCGAACACTTTCCCCCCCTTCCAGTCCGGACACTTTCCCCCCCTTCCAGTCCGGACACTTTCACCCCCTTCCAGTCCGGACACTTTCACCCCCTTCCAGTCCGGACACTTTCACCCCCTTCCAGTCCGGACACTTTCCCCCCCTTCCAGTCCAGACACTTTCCCCCCCTTCCAGTCCGGACACTTTCACCCCCTTCCAGTCCGGACACTTTCCCCCCCCTTCCAGTCCGGACACTTTCCCCCCCTTCCAGTCCGGACACTTTCACCCCCTTCCTGACCAGGGCAATTTTCAGCTTTCAGACCTATCACACTTTGAATGACAATTGCGCGGTCATGCAACACTGTACCCAAATTAATTTTTTTACCATTTTTTTGAGACAGATAAAGCTTTATTTTGGTGGTATTTATTCACCGCTGGGATTTTTATTTTTTTTGCTATGTAAATGAAAAAGTCCAAAAATTTTGAACAAAAGTGGTTTTTTTTATAAAATTTTGCAAATAAATAATATTTCATCATAAATCTTTGCCAAAATTTATTCCGTTATCTTTTTAGTAAAAAAAAAACCAAAACAAATTAGTTTATAACCAAAAATTATAATTTTTAAACATTTTTTTTTACATTTTTATTTTATTTTTTTATATATTTTTTTTTTTTTTTTTTTTTACATACTGTCACCCTAGCAGTACAGTGTCACCATGGTGACACTGTACTACTTGTGGGGGGTGAGGAAGATTTTTTTTTTTACACTGATTGCTTTTACACCCATATAGGATGTAAAAGCAATCATTTCTCCTTCTCTCTGGCTGCATTCCTGCACTCATTGAGAAGTACTGAGTGAGCTGTGATTGGTCGCAGCTTGTCACATGGTACAAGGCTGTTGTGATTGGCCCTGTACCATGTGACCTCTGTGATCATTCACAGATTTCACATGTAGTAAGCAATGATGTCACAAGTGACATCTTGTTTACTACTTTGCATGTGATCACTGATTGGCCAATCAGTGATCACATGATCGGGACCTCGCGCGACGATCGGTGTTCCAATGTGTCTGGAGGACACAGCGGGCACCGGATCGCGGTGCTGCGCGCTCCCAGGGAGAGCGCGCACAAGCAGGGTGCGGGGAGGCCGTTTATAAACGGCCACCCGACCCTGCAGTGCCACCGTCCGGCCGTTTATATGCAACTGCCGGTCGGGAAGTGGTTAAATGTCGGATATCCTCCTTCCTGCGTGTAAGTGCATAATTATATTCGAAGTTGATTATAATTGTACCATCTATATTATTATTATACAGGATTTATTGATGGAAATATATATATTTTTTAATTTATATAGAAAAATATATATTGATATACATGTCTGTTGTAGGCGTCATGCCTTTTTGAGCACGTCTGAAGAAGAGATTGGTCTCGAAACGCGCCAAGTGCAACTATAGGCATGACCCATTTCTACATCTTCACCGTAAAATCACTTCTGACGATGCCGCCATACTTTGTATTGTAATTCATATGTCTTTTATAAGATCGGAAATATAAAAATTGTCTGTTTTTAAATTGTTGAATTGTTAGCTTACTATTTGATAAATTTGTGCCTTTAAAGTTCCATCTATAAGAGGACCTTTCCATTGTACTTTTCAGGGATGATGGCACTCCTTGTATCACACGCCTTCCCTTCTTGACAGCATGGAAAAGGGTTAGAACCCCTGACAAGTGTTTATTGCTCAAGGATGAATAGAAATGAGGGGCTGGATGCAAACCTTCAGCCAGTAGAAAAAATTATACTTCCATCAGTGGCAACAAGAGAACAAAAGGGAGCCAACATGTTTCGGGGGTCACAAATCCCCCTTCATCAGGGCTTGGGCTGGATGCAAACCTTCAGCCAGTACAAAAAGTTATCATGTGAGCCTAATCGCTTGGGTTTTGCAGCTCACCACAAAATGGGGGGCCCCTCTAGGTAGTGGGGATGAGGGGGGTCACTGAAAATTGAGAAAGAGTTGTTGATGCAAACCTTCAGCCAGTGCACAAATTATGATATGAGCCTAATTGCTTGGGTTTCGCAGCTCTCCACAAAATGGGGGGCCCCTTTAGGAAGTGGGGGGGAGAGTCCAAAGTTTTTCTATTACTTCCATCAGTGGCAACAAGAGAAGATAGGCAGCCTGTTTCGGGGGTCACAAATCCCCCTTCATCGGGGCTTGGGCTGGATGCAAACCTTCATCCAGTACAAAAAGTTATCATGTGAGCCTAATCGCTTGGGTTTTGCAGCTCTCCACAAAATGGGGGGCCCCTCTAGGTAGTGGGGATGAGGGGGGGTCACTGAAATTGAGAAAGAGTTGTTGAACCAAACTAAGCATCCCTGAAATGTCCTAAGAGTCCAAAGTTTTTCTATTACTTCCATCAGTGGCAACAAGAGAAAAAAAGGCAGCCAACGTGTTTCGGGGGTCACAAATCCCCCTTCATCAGGGCTTGGGCTGGATGCAAACCTTCAGCCAGTGCAAAAATTATCATATGAGCCTAATTGCTTGGGTTTTGCAGCTCTCCACAAAATGGGGGGGCCCCTCTAGGTAGTGGGGGGAGAGTCCAAAGTTTTTCTATTACTTCCAACAGTGGCAACAAGAGAAGATAGGCAGCCAACATGTTTCGGGGGTCACAAATCCCCCTTCATCACGGCTTGGGCTGGATGCAAACCTTCAGCCAGTAGAAAAAGTTATCATGGGAGCCTAATCGCTTGGGTTTTGCAGCTCTCCACAAAATGGGGGGCCCCTCTAGGTAGAGGGGATGAGGGGGGTCACTGAAATTGAGAAAGAGTTGTTGAACCAAACTAAGCATCCCTGAAATGTCCTAAGAGTCCAAAGTTTTTCTATTACTTCCATCAGTGGCAACAAGAGAAAAAAAGGCAGCCAACATGTTTCGGGGGTCACAAATCCCCCTTCATCACGGCTTGGGCTGGATGCAAACCTTCAGCCAGTGCAAAAATTATGATATGAGCCTAATTGCTTGGGTTTTGCAGCTCTCCACAAAATGGGGGGCCCCTCTAGGAAGTGGGGGGGAGAGTCCAAAGTTTTTCTATTACTTCCATCAGTGGGAACAAGAGAAGATAGGCAGCCAACATGTTTCGGGGGTCACAAATCCCACTTCATCGGGGCTTGGGCTGGATGCAAACCTTCATCCAGTACAAAAAGTTATCATGTGAGCCTAATGGCTTGGGTTTTGCAGCTCACCACAAAATGGGGGGCCCCTCTAGGTTGTTGGGGGGGGTCACTGAAATTGAGAAAGAGTAGTGTCTGTGTTGCACTGCAGTCAGAACTGAAAGCACACCACACCGTACATGTCAAACCTCAGTTCTCAAAATATTAAATTCTCATGTTGATTACGCACACATGGAGGCTTTCATTTCTACAACGACGTCACGTTCAAATCCTTAGGGGCCCATTTACAAGTAAGGGTTCCGTAGCAGTTTGGTAATGCACACACTTTTATGAGTTGTAGTTTGTAGTCATTTTTAGCAGGGGTTCCCTGAGACTGGAAAGTTTTTTTCAAGCGTTCCGATGTGTTGAAAAGGTTGAGAATCTCTCATTCCACCACATCCCAAAGGTGCTCAATTTTATTTCTCACTAATGGGTTATATAATGATGCTTAAAACATGTCTAGTTTGATATAAAAAAAAAAAATACGTTCATTTCTTATTTATTTTCCTTTGTTCTGATCTAAATGCCAACATTTTCACTGAAATCTTACAATTTTTGCCAAAATTTTGGGGAAATGAAATGAAAATTCTCAATTTTATTTATCACTAATGGGCTATATAATGATGCTTAACACATGTCTAGATTGATATTAACCAAAATAAAAAACTACTTTCATTTCTACTTTTATTTCCCTTTGTTCTGATCTAAATGGCAATTTTCGGTGAAATCTTCAAATTTTGGCCAAAATTTGGGGGAAATTAAATGAAAATTCTCGATTTGATTTATCACTTAAAACATGTCTAGTTTGATATTAAAAAAAAAACTACTTTCATTTCTACTTTTATTTTCCTGTTCTGATCTAAATGGCAACATTTTCACTGAAATCTTACAATTTTTGCCAAAATTTTGGGGAAATGAAATGAAAATTCTCAATTTTATTTATCACTAATGGGCTATATAATGATGCTTAACACATATCTAGATTAATATTAACCAAAATAAAAAACTACTTTCATTTCTACTTTTATTTTCCTTTGTTCTGATCTAAATGGCAATTTTCGGTGAAATCTTCAAATTTTGGCCAAAATTTGGGGGGAATTAAATGAAAATTCTCAATTTGATTTATCACTTAAAACATGTCTAGTTTGATATAAAAAAAAAAACTACTTTCATTTCTACTTTTATTTTCCTGTTCTGATCTAAATGGCAACATTTTCACTGAAATCTTACAATTTTTGCCAAACATTTGGGGAAATGAAATAAAAAATTCTCAATTTGATTTATCACTTAAAACATGTCTAGTTTGACATTAAAAAAAAACTACTTTTATTTCTACTTTTATTTTCCTCTGTTCTGATCTAAATGGAAAAATTTTCACTGAAATCTTAAAATTTTTGCCAAAATTTTGGGGAAATTAAATGAAAATTTTCAATTTGATTTATCACTAATGGGATATATAACGATGCTTAACACATGTCTAGTTTGATATTAACAAAAAAAAAAACAACTTTCATTTCTACTTTTATTTTCCTGTTCTGATCTAAATGGCAACATTTTCTCAGAAATCTTACAATTTTTGCCAAACTTTTGGGGAAATAAAATAAAAAATTCTCAATTTGATTTATCACTTTGTCATCTAGTCATCTTTGTCATCTAGTCATCTTTGTCATCTAGTTTGACATAAAAAAAAAACTACTTTTATTTCTACTTTTATTTTCCTCTGTTCTGATCTAAATGGCAACATTTTCACTGAAATCTTAAACTTTTTGCCAAAATTTTGGGGAAATTAAATGAAAATTCTCAATTTGATTTATCACTAATGAGATATATAACGATGCTTAACACATGTCTAGATTGATATTAACAAAAAAAAACAACAACTTTCATTTCTACTTTTATATTCCTCTGTTCTTGATCTAAATGGAAACATTTTCACTGAAATCTTCAAATTTTTGCCAAAATTTTGGGGAAATTATATGAAAATTTTCAATGGGTTATATAATGATGCTTAAAATGTGTCTAGTTTGATATTAAAAAAAAACAAACTTTCATTTCTACTTTTATTTTACTCTGTTCTGATCTAAATGGCAACATTTTCACTGAAATCTTAAAATTTTTGCCAAACTTTTGGGGAAATGAAATAAAAATGTTGCCATTTAGATCGAAACAGAGGAAAATAAAAGTAGAAATGAAAGTAGTTTTTTCTTTTTTTTTCTTTTTGTAATATCAAACTAGACATGTGTTAAGCATCGTTATATATCCCATTAGTGATAAATCAAATTGAGAGTTTTCATTTCCCCCGAATTTCTCAATTTTCATTTTTACTTTTATTTTCCTCTGTTCTGATCTAAATGGCAACATTTTCGATGAAGTCTTTAAATTTTTGCTAAAATTTTGGGGAAATGAAATGAAAATTCTCAATTTGATTTATCACTTAAAACATGTCTAGTTTGATATTATAAAAAAAACAAACAACTTTCATTTTTACTTTGATTTTCCTCTGTTCTGATCTAAATGGCAACATTTTCACTGAAATCCTAAAATTTTTGCCAAAATTTTTGGGAAATGAAATGAAAATTCTCAATGGGTTATATAATGATGCTTAAAACATGTCTAGTTTGATATTAAAAAAGAAAAAAAAAACTAATTTTAATTCTACTTTATTTGTACACACATATATATATATATTTACTCTGTTCTGATCTAAATGGCAACATTTTCGCTGAAATCTTAATATTTTTGCTAACATTTTGGGGAAGTGAAATGAAAATTCTCAATTTGATTTATCACTAATAGGTTATATAATGATGCTTAAAACATGTCTAGTTTGATATACAGGTGAAACTCGACAAATGAGAATCTGGTGCAAAAGTTCATTTATTTCAGTGCAGCAACTTAAAAGGTGAAACTAATATATGAGACTCATTACATGCAAAGCAAGATAGTTCAAGCCGTGATTTGTCATCATTGTGATGATTATGGCTTACAGCTCATGAAAACCCCAAATCCACAATCTCAGAAAATGAGAATATTCCATGCAATCAATAAAACACGGAATGTACATAGAACAATATCGCACCTCTGAAAAGTAGAAGCATGCATATGTACTCAGTACTTGGTTGGGGCCCCTTTTGCAGCAATTACTGCCTCAATGCGGCGTGGCATGGAAGCTATCAGCCTGTGGCACTGCTGAGGTGTTATGGAAGACCAGGATGCTTCAATAGCGGCCTTCAGCTCTTCTGCATTGTTCGGTCTCATGTCTCTCATCTTTCTCTTGGTAATGCCCCATAGATTCTCTATGGGGTTCAGGTCAGGCAAGTTTGCTGGCCAATCAAGCACAGTAATCCCACGGTCATTGAACCAGGTTTTGGTGCTTTTGGCAGTGTGGGCGGTGCCAAGTCCTGCTGGAAAATGAAGTCAGCATCCCCATAAAGCTAGTCTGCGGAAGGAAGCATGAAGTGCTCCAAAATCTCCTGGTAGACGGCTGCGGTGACCCTGGACTTAATGAAGCACAGAGGACCAACACCAGCAGATGACATGTCTCCCCAAATCTACACAGACCGTGGAAACTTCTCACTGGACTTCCAGCATCTTGCAGTGTGTGCCTCTCCATTCTTCCTCCATACTCGGGGTCCTTGGGTCTCTCCATTCTTCCTCCATACTCGGGGTCTTTGGGCCTCTCCATTCTTCCTCCATACTCGGGGTCCTTGTGCCCTTTCATTCTTCCTCCATACTCGGGGTCCTTGGGCCTCTCCATTCTTCCTCCATACTCGGGGTCTTTGGGCCTCTCCATTCTTCCTCCATACTCGGGGTCTTTGGGCCTCTCCATTCTTCCTCCATACTCGGGGTCCTTGGGCCTCTCCATTCTTCCTCCATACTCGGGGTTCTTGTGCCCTTTCATTCTTCCTCCATACTCGGGGTCCTTGGGCCTCTCCATTCTTCCTCCATACTCGGGGTCCTTGGGCCTCTCCATTCTTCCTCCATACTCGGGGTCCTTGTGCCTCTCCATTCTTCCTCCATACTCGGGGTCCTTGGGCCTCTCCATTTTTCCTCCATACTTGGGGTCCTTGTGCCTCTCCATTCTTCCTCCATACTCCGGGTCCTTGGTTTCCAAATGAGATGCAAAAGTTGCTCTCATCCGAAATGAGGGCTTTGGACCACTGAGCAGCAGACCAGGTCTGTTTTTCTTTAGCCCAGGTAAGACGCTTCTGATGTTGTTTGTTGTTCAGGAGCGGCTTGACAAGAGGAATACGACATTTGAAGCCCATGTCCAGGATCCGTCTGTGTCTGGTGCCTCTTGATGCACTGACTCCAGCCTCAGTCCACTCCTTGTGAAAGTCCCCAACACTTTTGAATGGCCTTTTCCTGACAATCCTCTCCAGGCTGCGGTCATCCCTGCTGCTTGTGCACCTACTTTTATTTCTAATTTTATTTTCCTCTGTTCTGAACTAAATGGCAACATATTCATTGAAATCTTAAACTTTTTGCCAAAATTTTTGGGAAATGAAATGAAAATTCTCAAATTGATGTATCAATAATGGGTTTATAATTATACTTAAAACATGTCTAGTTTGTTATTAAAAAAGTAAAAAAAACTACTTTCATTTCTACTTTTATTTGTATATATTTTACTCTGTTCTGATCTAAATGGCAACATTTTCGCTGAAATCTTAACATTTTTTGCCAAAAGTTTGGGGAAATGAAATGAAAATTCTCAATTTGATTTATCACTAATAGGTTATATAATGCTTAAAACATGTCTAGTTTCATATTAAAAAAATAATAATTCTTTCATTTCTACTTTTATATGGCAACATTTTCACTGAAATCTTAAAATGTTTGACAAAATTTTGGGGAAATGAAATGAAAATTCTCAATTTGATGTATGAATAATGGGTTATATAATGATGCTTAAAAGATGTCTAATTTGATATTAAAAAAGTAAAAAAAACTACTTTAATTTCTACTTTTATTTGTATATATTTTACTCTGTTCTGATCTAAATGGCAACATTTTCGCTGAAATCTTAACATTTTTTGCCAAAATTTTGGGGAAATGAAATGAAAATTCTTAATTTGTTTTTATTACTAATAGGTTATATACTGATGCTTAAAATATGTCTAGTTTGATATTAACAAAAAAAAAATTCTTTCATTTCTACTTTTATAAGGCAACATTTTCACTGAAATCTTAAAATTTTTTACAAAATTTTGGAGAAATGAAATGAAAATTCTCAATTTGATTTATCACTAATGATGCTTAAAACATGTCTACTTTGATATAAAAATAAAAAACAAAAATTCCCTGACTTTAGCTCAGGCTCAGAAAAGTCGTTCACCCCCTCCTTTGACTCCAATCAGCCAATTAGTTTCCCAATAAACCAGCTCATCAGTGCAATTAGCGCACGTTAAAGCGTTACCCGCACAATCTTGTCGCCTGACACCAACAACAGGTCCTCTCTTGGTGCCGAAATTAGCATGACACGGCCTGAATTTTTCGCCCGTTTTCCGGCTGGGGCGTCACGTGTTCCGTCTGCTGTAAGGGACATCTGCTTCGCGAAAAAAAAACAGTTCATATGGTGGAAAAGGTTCAAAGGAGACGGATAATTTGTAGCGCCAGTTTTATGACGGCGAGCTAATGGAATTAAAGCCGAGCAGCCATAACGGGGGACAATGGGGGTCTCATTAAGCGGTGATTTATCATGGTGAATGGAGCTGTGTACCCTTTGGTGTTCTTCTGCTTTCTCCACATACACAAAGAGATCCGTTACCTCCAGTTGTCAGGCGATAATTTGCGAGTTGTTTAAAGGGCAGATAATAAAGTATAGTGAGGACTTATAGGTCAATTGTTCAAGATGGCTTCATGGAGAGGGGGGGGGGCGCTATAGAAATCCAGTAAATGGGGGAAAAACGTCTGCGCACTAATCACTGTCATATGACTGTTAGGAATCCTGAGGGATTCAATGTTGCTATTTATTGCTACAATCTGCTATTTTGTACAATTAGATACTCAGTAGCAATATATTACTGACGTGGAATCGTTACTAAATGTAACAAAATGATCATTATTAAAAAAAAATGCCAATTGTAGCCAGATAATTAGAAAGAAAAAACGAAGATCTGTCATTGGCCGGGTGCAAAAAGAGGGTCTTCCAGGGAAATGCAAAATTCACCAACCTGTAGAAACAACAGAAAAAACACTCCTAGTAACTCCGTCACAATTATTAACACTTGCTGCATCCCCAACCCCCACACTAACCCCAACACCAATACTAACACTCCCTGCATCCCCAACCCCCACACTAACCCCAACACCAATACTAACACTCCCTGCATCCCCAACCCCCACACCAACCACAACACCAATACTAACACTCCCTGTAACCCTAACCCCCACACTAACCCCAACACCAATACTAACACTCCCTGTAACCCTAACCCCCACACTAACCCCAACACCAATACTAACACTACCTGTAACCCTAACCCTCACACTAACCCCAACACCAATACTAGCACAACCTGTAACCCTAACCCGCACACTAACCCCAACACCAATACTAACACTCCCTGTAACCCTAACCCCCACACCAACCCCAACACCAATACTAACACTACCTGTAACCCTAACCCCCACACTACCCCCAACACCAATACTAACACGTCCTGTAACCCTAACCCCCACACTAACCCCAACACCAATACTAACACTCCCTGTAACCCTAACCCTCACACTAACCCCAACACCAACACTAACACTCCCTGTAACCCCAACCCCCACACTAATCCCAACACCAACACTAACACTACCTGTAACCCTAACCCCCACACTAACCCCAACACCAATACTAACACTCCCTGTAACCCTAACCCTCACACTAACCCCAACACCAACACTAGCACAACCTGTAACCCCAACCCCCACACTAACCCCAACACCAATACCAACACTCCCTGCATCCCCAACCCCCACACCAACCACAACACCAATACTAACACTACCTGTAACCCTAACCCCCACACTAACCCCAACACCAATACTAACACTCCCTGTAACCCTAACCCCCACACTAACCCCAACACCAATACTAACACTACCTGTAACCCTAACCCCCACACTAATCCCAACACCAACACTAACACTACCTGTAACCCTAACCCCCTCACTAATCCCAACACCAATACTAACACTACCTGTAACCCTAACCCCCACACTAACCCCAACACCAACACTAGCACAACCTGTAACCCTAACCCCCACACTAACCCCAACACCAATACTAACACTCCCTGTAACCCTAACCCCCACACTAACCCCAACACCAATACTAACACTACCTGTAACCCTAACCCCCACACTAATCCCAACACCAACACTAACACTACCTGTAACCCTAACCCCCACACTAACCCCAACACCAATACTAACACTCCCTGTAACCCTAACCCCCACACTAACCCCAACACCAATACTAACACTCCCTGTAACCCTAACCCCCACACCAACCCCAACACCAATACTAACACTACCTGTAACCCTAACCCCCACACCAACCCCAACACCAATACTAACACTCCCTGTAACCCTAACCCCCACACCAACCCCAACACCAATACTAACACTACCTGTAACCCTAACCCCCACACCAACCCCAACACCAATACTAACACTCCCTGTAACCCTAACCCCCGCACTAACCCCAACACCAACAGTAACACTACCTGTTACCCTAACCCTCACACTAACCCCAACACAAATACTAACACTACCTGTAACCCCAACCCCCACACTAACCCCAACACCAATACTAACACTACCTGTAACCCCAACCCCCACACTAACCCCAACACCAATACTAACACTCCCTGTAACCCTAACCCCCACACCAACCCCAACACCAATACTAACACTACCTGTAACCCTAACCCCCGCACTAACCCCAACACCAATACTAACACTCCCTGTAACCCTAACCCCCACACTAACCCCAACACCAATACTAACACTACCTGTAACCCTAACCCCCACACTAATCCCAACACCAACACTAACACTACCTGTAACCCTAACCCCCTCACTAATCCCAACACCAATACTAACACTACCTGTAACCCTAACCCCCACACTAACCCCAACACCAACACTAGCACAACCTGTAACCCTAACCCCCACACTAACCCCAACACCAATACTAACACTCCCTGTAACCCTAACCCCCACACTAACCCCAACACCAATACTAACACTACCTGTAACCCTAACCCCCACACTAATCCCAACACCAACACTAACACTACCTGTAACCCTAACCCCCACACTAACCCCAACACCAATACTAACACTCCCTGTAACCCTAACCCCCACACTAACCCCAACACCAATACTAACACTCCCTGTAACCCTAACCCCCACACCAACCCCAACACCAATACTAACACTACCTGTAACCCTAACCCCCACACCAACCCCAACACCAATACTAACACTCCCTGTAACCCTAACCCCCACACCAACCCCAACACCAATACTAACACTACCTGTAACCCTAACCCCCACACCAACCCCAACACCAATACTAACACTCCCTGTAACCCTAACCCCCGCACTAACCCCAACACCAACAGTAACACTACCTGTTACCCTAACCCTCACACTAACCCCAACACAAATACTAACACTACCTGTAACCCCAACCCCCACACTAACCCCAACACCAATACTAACACTCCCTGTAACCCTAACCCCCACACCAACCCCAACACCAATACTAACACTACCTGTAACCCTAACCCCCGCACTAACCCCAACACAAATACTAACACTACCTGTAACCCCAACCCCCACACCAACCCCAACACCAATACTAACACTACCTGTAACCCTAACCCCCGCACTAACCCCAACACTAACACTAGTAGTACAATGTTACTATGGTAACATTATATTGTTTTGGTCACAGTTAAATAAAATTGTAAAAAGAAAAGAAAAAATGTACTTAAAATTTTTTTTTTTTAAATTATTAGTATTATTATTATTTTTTTTGGTGGTACTATGTGGTGACAAGATGTAAAGAGAAGAAAAATAGATTTTTTTAAATGTATTAATACTTCATTTTCCAAAACAAAAAAAATTAAAAGAACTCGCCATGCCTCCTACTAAATACCTTGGATTGTCTACTTTCCAAAAAGTGGTCATTTGGGGGGATTTTTACCGTCCTGACATTTGGGGGGTGTTTGTACCGTCCTGACATTTGGGGGGATTTGTACCGTCCTGACATTTGGGGGGTGTTTGTACTGTCCTGACATTTGGGGGATTTGTACTGTCCTGACATTTGGGGGGGGGGGAGTTATATTGTCCTGACATTTGGGGGGATTTGTACTGTCCTGGCATTTGGGGGGTGTTTGTACGGTCCTGACATTTGGAGGGGATTTGTACTGTCCTGACATTTGGGGGGATTTGTACTGTCCTGACATTTGGGGGAATTTGTACGGTCCTGACATTTGGGGGGGATTTGTACCATCCTGACATTTGGGGGGGATTTGTACCATCCTGACATTTGGGGGGGATTTGTACCGTTCTGACATTTGGGGGATTTGTACTGTCCTGACATTTGGGGGTATTTGTACTGTCCTGACATTTGGGGGGGATTTGTACCGTCCTGACATTTGGGAGGGTGTTTATACTGTCCTGGAATTTGGGGGTATTTGTACTGTCCTGGCATTTTGGGAGATTTGTACCATCCTGACATTTGGGGGGGATTTGTACTGTCCTGACATTGGGGGGGGGGGGTTATACTGTCCTGACATTTGCGGTGTAATTGTACTGCCCTGAAATTTGGGGGGATTTGTACTGTCCTGGCATTTGGGGGGATTTGTACTGTCCTGGCTTTTGGGGAGATTTGTACCATCCTGACATTTGGGGGGGATTTGTACTGTCCTGGCTTTTGGGGAGATTTGTACCATCCTGACATTTGGGGGGGATTTGTACTGTCCTGACATTTGAGGGGGTTATACTGTCCTGAAATTTGTGGCGTAATTGTACTGTCCTGGCATTTGGGGGGATTTGTACTGTTCTGGCATTTGGGCCTCAAGACATGAGATCGGCCATCAGTACATCAGATCTAATCGATTTTCAGACACATACTATGGATTTCGGATATATGACTTTACCTTTCCTACAGACTAAAGAATAAACACTGATTTGGGTTATTTTCACCAACAAATGGAACGAAATACATTTTGATTTAACTTTACAAAGGAAGTTTAATCATTTGCAAAATTTTATAACAGAAACCAAGAAAAACGCGTTTTTGCTCCCAAAATATTTGGTCTTTTTTAGTTTATTTATCAAAGAAAAAAAAGAAACCCCGCGGTGATTAAATACCACCAAAAGAAAGCTCTATTGGCGTGACAAAAATGATTTGGGTATTGCCTACTCTGCTCACTTTTAGGCGATCTCTGAAAACCGATCTCTTCAGGGAAGCCTATCCCGCCCTCAGCTAATAATGGAATCTTCTACTCTTCCAACCAGTCCATCCCCCACAGTTATTACCTTTTGTACCACTAGCCCCTCCCTCTTAGATTGTAAGCTCCCAGGATCAGGGCCCTCCTATCCCTCTTGTATTGAACTGTATTGTTGCTGTATTGTCTCCCTTTATATTGTAAAGTGCTGAGCAAACTGTTGGCGCCATAAATCCTGTATAATAATAATTTGGGTACAGTGTTGCATGACCGTGAAATTGTCATTCAAAGTGTGAGAGCGCTGAAATCTGAAAATTGCCCTGGGAGGGGGGGGGGGTAAAAGTGCGTGGCATGGAAGTTCGGACTGGCATGACTCACTAACATGCATCTACCTGGCATGGGATTTCCAATTCACACAGCAAAAACGTAACGGGAAATGCCAAGCCACCTGGCTCTCTTTCCAGCAGCACCACATGACACAGCGGTCTTTGCCGGCATTTTCAACTTCTGACCCGTAGATCTCAGCTTGTTCCCAGGCCATCAAAATGCGAGAGCGCTGAAAGCTGAACATTTTCCTGGGCAGGAAGGGGGGGGGTAAAAGTGGAAGTTTGGACTGGCACGATTCACACAGCAAAAATGTAATGGGAAATGCCAAGCCACCTGGCTCTCTTTCCAGCAGCACCACGTGACACGCGGTTGCGGTATTAGCTGAAAATTTTCCTGGGCAAGGGGATGGGGAAAGTAAGTGCCCAGTATTGAAGTTGGGACTGGCATGACTTACTAACACGCATCTACCTGGCATGGGATTTCCGATTCACACAGCCAAAACATAACGGGAAATGCCAAGCCACCTGGCTCTCTTTCCAGCAGCACCACGTGACACGTGGTTGCGGTATCCGCTGGCGTTTTTAACCTCCGACCCCACTCCGTAAATCTCAGCGTGATCCCAAGCCGTCAAAGTGTGAGAGCGCTGAAAGCTGAAAACTTTCCTGGGCAGGAGGGGGGTGGGGGGGGTGGTAAAAGTTCCTAGTATGGAAGTTTGGACTGGCATGACTCACTAAAATGCATCACCAGGCATGGGATGTCCAATTCACACAGCCAAAATGTAACAGGAAATGCCAAGCCACCTGGCTCTCTTTCCAGCAGCACCACATGACACGTGGTGTTCGCCGGCGTTTTCGACTTCCGACCGCGCTCCGTAGATCTCAGCGTGATCCCAGGCCATCAAAGAGTGCTGAAAGCTGAAAATTTTCCTGAGCAGGAGGGGGGGGGGGGCGGTAAAAGTGCCCAGTATTGAAGTTCGGGCTGGCATGATTCACTAAAACACATCTACCAGGCATGGGATTTCCAACTCACACAGCCAAAATGTAACAGAAAATGCCAAGCCACCTGGTTCTCTTTCCAGCAGCACCACGTGACACACGGTCAGGGGCGGACTGACCATTTGGAAATTCGGGCACTGCCCGAGGGCCCGGGGTCAGTAGGGGGCCCCATGAGATGCCCCTGGTACCTTTTTACATAGGTTTTTTGAGTTTGTGCAAGGACACAGGGGCCCCATGATCACCTATTGTCCGGGGGCCCCATGAGTTGTCAGTCCGCCCCTGCACACGGTATTCGCCGGAATTTACCACTCCCGACTCCCGCTCCGTAAATCTCAGCTTGATCCCAGCCCGACAAAAAGTGGAAGTTCGGACACGTCACTAACACGCATCTACCAGGCATGGGATTTCCGATTCACACAGCCAAAATGTAACGGGAAATTGCCAAGCCACCTGGCTCTCTTTCCAGCAGCACCACGTGACACGAGGTGTTTGCCGGCAGGGGCGGATTGACAACTCATGGGGCCTCCGGGCAATAGGGGATCATGGGGCCCCTGTGTCCTTGCCCAAACTCAAAAAAGCCTATGAAAAAGGTACCAGGGGCATCTCATGGGGCGGACTGACAACTCATGGGGCCCCCGGGCAATAGGTGATCATGGGGCCCCTGTGTCCTTGCCCAAACTCAAAAAAGCCTATGGAAAAGGTACCAGGGGCATCTCATGGGGCGGACTGACAACTCATGGGGCCCCCGGGCAATAGGTGATCATGGGGCCCCTGTGTCCTCACCACACTCAAAAAAGCCTATGAAAAAGGTACCTGGGGCATCTCATGGGGCGGACTGACAACTCATGGGGCCCCCGGGCAATAGGTGATCATGGGGCCCCTGTGTCCTTGCCCAAACTCAAAAAAGCCTGTGAAAAAGGAACCAGGGGCATCTCATAGGACCCCCTACTGACCCCGGGCCCTCGGGCAGTGCCCGAGTTTCCAAATGGTCGGTCCGCCCCCGTTCGCTGGCGTTTTCAACTCCGTAAATCTCAGCTTGATCCCAGGCCGACCCAACCCACGGCCAGACACGAGACGGGGCAAAATAACGACTTTTTAATTCCCTCCATACAAGACTCTTAATATCTCCTAAATATTTATGAAATGGAACCTCTGAGGCCATATCGAGTAATTGGCCTTGACTGGTGCTTGCATGGTCCTCATTCTCCGCACATATGACAATACTTTTTTTTTTTACTCCCCCCCCCACCCCCAACCCCCCCCCCCCAGCAACAACCGTCTGCCGATTAACAAAGAGCTTTCCACAAAGGAGATTCTGTCCGGTTTGTAAGGCGGCGGTGTAAAATTCGGACTGTAGGACCTCAGTTCAGCGCTTTAATGTGGAACAGTTGGAGGGTGGGGACCGGAGCGGAGGTTGGCCTATTCTCTGAAGGGTCTACTTTAGTCACACCACCTGCTCCCCCTTTTATTCCCGGACCTAACCAGTCAGGACAATATGAACAGCCGGCTGTTCGGTCTCAATACCTCCAACACGCAGCACCAGACGCTGCAAGCCGTGTTAAGAAAAGATAAATTAAGTGATCAATACGGACTGGGACCTGTTCAGCCGTCCAGGGCAATGACAGATCAGACGAGTAAAAAGAGGAAAAAAAAAAAAAAGAAGTCAAACAGTCATGTCTTACACTGAGCCGGGAGGGGAGGAGAGGGGCGAGCGCTCGGAGGAGGCACAAGAGTCTCTGCGCGGATCCCGGGGGTCACCGTGAGACCATATCTGATTTTATAGACAATGTAGCAAAAGTATCCAATCGCTAAAAACTTGTTAATGTCGCTTTGAAGGTCTTCCGGTAACAAAAATCCCTGGAGATCCTGCCATAAGGGGGTCTTGTTCGGGGGCTTCCTGTTAATGGTGACAACGCTCGGTCTCCCAGTTGTGCTGCAGTGTTGTCACCCCTGCGGGCCCCAGTCAAGGCAAATGGCGCAATAGGGCTTTAGAGACCCGGAGAGCAACCTGTGGCCTTTTTGGCTGGTTTCTCTGACCATCAATTCTATCATGTCTGCAGTCTCTGACCACCAATTCTATCATGTCTGCAGTCTCTGACCATCAATTCTATCATGTCTGCAGTCTCTGACCATCATATCTATCATTTCTGCAGTCTCTGACCATCTCTTGTATCGTGTCCGCAGTCTCTGACCATCTCTTGTATCATGTCTGCAGTCTCTGACCATCTCCTGTACCATGTCTGCAGTCTCCGACCATCTCCTGTATCGTGTCTGCAGTCTCTGACCATCTCCTGTATCATGTCTGCAGTCTCTGACCATCTCCTGTATCATGTCTGCAGTCTCTGACCATCTCCTGTATCATGTCTGCAGTCTCCGACCATCTCCTGTATCGTGTCTGCAGTCTCTGACCATCTCCTGAACCGTGTCCGCAGTCTCTGACCATCTCTTGGATCATGTCTGCAGTCTCTGACCATCTCCTGTACTATGTCTGCAGTCTCTGACCATCTCTTGGATCATGTCTGCAGTCTCTGACCATCTCCTGTACCATGTCTGCAGTCTCTGACCATCTCCTGTATCGTGTCTGCTGTCTCTGACCATCTCCTGTACCGTGTCTGCAGTCTCTGACCATCAATTCTATCATGTCTGCAGTCTCTGACCATCAATTCTATCATGTCTGCAGTCTCTGACCATCAATTCTATCATGTCTGCAGTCTCTGACCATCTCTTGTATCATGTCTGCAGTCTCTGACCATCTCCTGTACCATGTCCGCAGTCTCTGACCATCTCCTGTATCGTGTCTGCTGTCTCTGAACATCTCCTGTATCGTGTCTGCTGTCTCCGACCATCTCCTGTATCGTGTCTGCTGTCTCTGAACATCTCCTGTATCGTGTCTGCTGTCTCCGACCATCTCCTGTACCGTGTCTGCAGTCTCCAACCATCTCCTGTATCGTGTCTGCAGTCTCTGACCATCTCCTGTACCATGTCTGCAGTCTCTGACCATCTCCTGTACCATGTCTGCAGTCTCTGACCATCTCCTGTACTATGTCTGCAGTCTCTGCCCATCTCCTGTACCATGTCTGCAGTCTCTGACCATCTCCTGTATCATGTCTGCAGTCTCTGACCATCTCCTGTATCATGTCTGCAGTCTCTGACCATCTCTTGTATCATGTCTGCAGTCTGACTATATCCAGTTGCCCCTTGGTGATGCCAGAGGTCACACTTAAAAAAGTAAAAGAGGAGGAAAAAAAAAAAAAAAGAAGTAAAACAGTCATGTCTTACACTGAGCCGGGAGGGCAGGAGAGGGGCGAGCGCTCGGAGGAGGCACAAGAGTCTCTGCGTGGATCCCGGGGGGGGTCACGATGAGACGATATCTGATTTTATAGACAATGTAGCAAAAGTATCCATCGCTATAATCTCTGGTACATTTGTTAATGTCGCTTCCAAGGTCTTTCGGTAAAAGAATCCCCAGCGATCCTGCCATAAGGGGGTCTTGTTCAGGCGCTTCCTGTTAATGGTGACAACGTTCGGTCTCCCAGCTGTGCTCCAGTGTTGTCACCCCCCGCAGGCTTCAGTCAAGGCAAATGACTCAATGTCTGCAGTCTCTGACCATCTCCTGTATCACGTCTGCAGTCTCTGACCATCTCCTGTATCACGTCTGCAGTCTCTGACCATCTCCTGTACCATGTCTGCAGTCTCTGACCATCAGTTGTACCATGTCTGCAGTCTCTGACCATCTCCTGTGTCATGTCTGCAGTCTCTGACCATCTCCTGTGTCATGTCTGCAGTCTCTGACCATCTCCTGTGTCATGTCTGCAGTCTCTGACCATCTCCTGTGTCATGTCTGCAGTCTCTGACCATCAGTTGTACCATGTCTGCAGTCTCTGACCATCTCCTGTGTCATGTCTGCAGTCTCTGACCATCTCCAGTATCATGTCTACAGTCTCTGACCATCTCCAGTATCATGTCTGCAGTCTCTGACCATCTCCTGTGTCATGTCTGCAGTCTCTGACCATCAGTTGTACCATGTCTGCAGTCTCTGACCATCAGTTGTATCATGTCTGCAGTCTCAGACCAGCTCTTGTATCATGTCTGTAGTCTGACTATATCCTTTTGCCCATTGGTGATGCCAGGGGCCACATTTGATGCCCCCCCCCCCAACACACACACACAATTTCGAGAAAGGTGGCCATCTCTGCTTTAGAGCCTTCATTTCATAAATATTTTGGAGTTAAGACCTGTCTATGATGGAGCATTGAAGGAAGTGAAAACATTTATTTTCTATCGAAGTATAAATAAAGGTGCAGCTCCTATATGATCAGCAATAAAATAGTCCAATGGAAATTAATTTAAATTGAATAACCAATCACTCATTAAAGTGAAAAATCACGCATAGGGTGCAAAACCAAAATCCACATAAACGGTCAGACGTGAAGTCTAGTAGTGAGATATCAAATACAGGAGTGATTTCTTCCCAAATCTTCTGGTGGTAATCAAATAATAAATTGCGCACTCACCAGATGCGCAAAGTTATTGCGTATTTGAGAAAACAATATCTCAGAAGGTCAGCTGAAGCGTCTTAAAGGGGCCTCTACAGCCTGGTATGGATTCCTCCCTGGATAGCTCATGGATGACAGCAGCTTCTCTCTCCTTTGCAAAGAACTCTGCGGATGGTTGGACTCATAAAGAGTCCAAAAAAGGAGGAGGCCACACATGATACTGCTTCAAATTTTAATAATCCAGTCACAGGTACAAATGTAAGGCAAATAAAAATCAAAAAGACACTGACCATGTGTATAGGCAAGATGGCTGCCGGGCCACCACATTGCCTTGGCAGTGTGACGTCACAGCGTTGTAGCTCCTTCTCTGACGCGTTTCGTGCTAACGCACATACGCACATGCTATAGCATACCCCCTATGAGTATGTGCCCAAACGTAAGATTTTTTTTTTTATCTTTAATAGTTGGGTCTTATGCAGGCCATAGATGGGTTGAAAATGGGCCGAAAAAAATCGGCCAATTTTCGCACCGTATGTGGTTAATTGGTCGGCCGTTTTTCAGGGTCTTGGCACAATTGTAAAGTTGGAAAAATATCGGCCGATTTAGCCAATCGGCCAATTTTCCCGGCAATGATGGGAGAAGGAGAAGAAAGAAGAAGAAGAAGCAGAAGAAGGAGGAAGAGGAGGAAGAGGAGGAGGAGGAGGAAGAGGAAGAGGAAGAAGAAGAAGGAGGAGGAAGAAGAGGAAGAAGGAGGAGGAGGAGGAAGAGGAGGAAGAAGAGGAAGAAGAAGTCCAGTCTGCTATTATATTTTATATGAAAAGTCTTGCGGTTGCAACAATGTATCTATTTGTATCCGAATAAAAACATCTGTATCTGAAATGGATACAAATGGATACATTGTTGCAACCGCAATACTTTTCAAGTCAAATATAATAGCGGAGCTCTCTGCAGGGACAGAAATAATTAAATGCCGGCCGTAGACGGGACAAAAATCGGCTGATTTTTTTACCGTTGCTGGTAACGTCAGCCTATTGGACGTCTGATTTTTGTTTTTTTTGTTTTTTTTTCAAACGGACAGATTTCGATCCGTCTATGGCCTGCATTAATAGATTTGTGTTTTGATTTTTTATGTTTACAATCAAAGATGGATTCCCCGCCGGCCGTCATCAGCAGCCCACATTTCTCCACCTGCCCTCCCGCCATGTTTTCTGTCTGATTCCATATGCTGGCCGCTCCCTCCTACCATATGCTTCCCATTAACACGCTGCAATTGTGTCCATTCTGTGACACCATATGCCGCTCTGCATTGTCCACAGACACTTTGTAGCTGTCATTGATCCAACACAAACAAACAAGGGGGGCCGGATGGTGAAAATAAACTAACTGCAGGTTAGAGCCCCTCTGATGTGTAAAGTGGATTATGGAGCTCAATTGTCAGTGTCTGAAATAAAAACTGTCTGTTCTACGTCATAATTACCGGTCATGTGCCAGTGCAGCAATGGAAGAGATGGAATTTAATGTAGCAGCACAGCAATTATTTCAGATGTTTCTTGGATTGGTTGTATATTGCTTGTAGACATTTTACAGAGCATCCCGCATCATCTAGTACCTCCAAGAACCCCCCAGAACACCCTGCATCATCTAGTACCTCCAGGAACCCCCCAGAACACCCTGCATCATCTAGTACCTCCAAGAATGCCCCAGAGTATCCCGCATCATCTAGTACCTCCAAGAATGTCCCAGAACACCCTGCATCATCTAGTACCTCCAAGAAGCTCCTAGAGCATCCTGTATCATCTAGCACTTCCAAGAACCCCCCAGAACACCCTGTGTCCTCTGGTGCTTCCAAGAACCCACCCGGAACACCCTGTGTCATCTAGTACTTCCAGGAACCCCCAGGAGACCCTGTGTCATCTAGTATCTCCAAGAACCCCCCCAGAACTCCCTGTGTCGCCTAGTATATCCATGAATGCCCCAGAGATGCCTGTATAATCTAATACTTCCAAGACGCCTCAAAGCATTTTGTGTTATCTAGTACCTCCAAGAACCCCCCAGATCACTGTGAGTTATCTAGTACCTCCAAGAATGCCCCAGAGCACCCTGTGTCATCTAGTACCTCCAAGAACCACCCAGAACACCCTGCATCATCCAGTACCTCCATGAACGCCCCAGAAAACCTTATGTCATCTAGTACCTCAAAGAACCCCCCAGAACACCCTGCATCATCTAGTACCTCCAAGAACCCCCCAGAACACCATGCTTCATCTAGTACCTCCAAGAACCCCCCAGAGCATCCTGTGTCATCTAGTACCTCCAGGAACCCCTCAGAACACCATGCTTCATCTAGTACCTCCAAGAATGCCCCAGAGCATCCTGTGTCATCTAGTATTTCCAAGAACCCCCCCCCCCAAAACCCTGCATCATCTAGTACCTCCAAGAATGTCCTAGAACTACCTGCATCATCTAATACCTCCAGGAACCCCCCAGATCACCATGCTTCATCTAGTACCCCCAAGAATACCCCAGAGCATACTCCATCATCAGGAACACCCTTCGTCATCTAGTACCTCCAAAAATGCCCCAGAGTATCCTGCATCATCTAGTATCTCCAAGAATGTCCCAGAACACCCTGCATCATCTAGTACCTCAAAGAATGCCTCAGAACTCCCTGTGTCATCTAGTACCTCCAAGAAGCTCCTAGAGCATCCTGTGTCATCTAGTACCTCCAAGAACCCCCCCCCCCCCCGGAACTCCCTGTGTCATCTAGTATATCCATGAATGCCCCAGAGCATCCTGTATAATCTAATACTTCCAAGACACCTCAAAGCATTTTGTGTTATCTAGTACCTTCAAGAACCCCACAGAACATCGTGTCATCTAGTACCTCCAAGAACCCCCCCAGATCACCCTGCATCATCCAGTGAACGCCCCAGAAAACCTTATGTCATCTAGTACCTCCAAGAATGCCCCAGAGCACCTTGTGTCATCTAGTACCTCCAAGAACCCCCCAGAACACCCTGCATCATCCAGTGAACGACCCAGAAAACCTTATGTCATCTAGTACCTCAACGAACCCCCCAGAACACCCTGCATCATCTAGTACCTCCAAGAACCCCCCAGAACACCATGCTTCATCTAGCACCTCCAAGAACCCCCCAGAGCATCCTGTGTCATCTAGTACCTCCAGGAACCCCCCAGAACACCATGCTTCATCTAGTACCTCCAAGAATGCCCCAGAGCATCCTGTGTCATCTAGTATTTCCAAGAACCCCCCCCCCCCCCAACACCCTGCATCATCTAGTACCTCCAAGAATGTCCTAGAACTCCCAGCATCATCTAATACCTCCAGGAACCCCCCAGATCACCATGCTTCATCTAGTACCTCCAAGAATACCCCAGAGCATACTCCATCATCTAGTACCTTCAAGAATGATCAAGAACACCCTGTGTCATCTAGTGACTCCAAAAATGCCTCAGAGTATCCTGCATCATCTAGTATTTCCAAGAATATCCCAGAACACCCTGCATCATCTAGTACCTCAAAGAATGCCTCAGAACTCCCTGTGTCATCTAGTACCTCCAAGAAGCTCCTAGAGCATCCTGTATCATCTAGCACTTCCAAGAACCCCCCAGAACACCCTGTGTCCTCTGGTGCTTCCAAGAACCCACCCGGAACACCCTGTGTCATCTAGTACCTCCAGGAACCCCCAGAACACCCTGTGTCATCTAGTACCTCCAAGAACCCCCCCCCCCCAGAACTCCCTGTGTCACCTAGTATATCCATGAATGCCCCAGAGCATACTGTATCATCTAATACTTCCAAGACGCCTCAGAGCATCTTGTGTTATCTAGTACCTTCAAGAACCCCATAGAACATCATGCATCATCTAGTACCTCCAACAACCCCACAGATCACTGTGAGTCATCTAGTACCTCCAAGAATGCCCCCAGAGCACCCTGCGTCATCTAGTAGCTCCAAGAACCCCCCAGAACACCCTGCATCATCCAGTACCTCCATGAACCCCCTAAAATACCTTACATCATCTAGTACCTCAAAGAACCCCCTAGAACCCCCTGCATCATCTAGTACCTCCAAGAATCCCCAAGAACACCCTGCGTCATATAGTACCTCCAAGAACCTTCTAGAGCATCCTGTATCATCTAGTACATCCAAGAACCCCCCTGCAGGACACTCTGCATCATCTAGTACCTCCAAGAAAGCCCCAGAACACCGTGGGTCATCTAGTATCTCCATGAATGCTCCAGAGCATCCTGTATCATCTGGTACCTCCAAGAACCCCCCAGAACCCCCTGCGTCACCAATACCTCCAACCCCCCCCTCCCAGAAAACTCTGCCTCATCTAGTACCTCTAAGAACTTCCCACAACACCCTGCATGATCTAGTACCTCCAAGAACCTTCTAGAGCATGTTGTATCATCTAGTACTTCCAACAACCCCCTAGAGTATCCTGTGTCATATAGACAGAGCATCCTGTGTCATACAGTTACTTTGAATGCACCCCTATGCACCCCCTTGATCCCAGTGTCTCACAGAGCATCCTGTATCATCTAGTACCTCCAAGAACCCCCCCGCCCAGAACATCCTTTGTCATCTAGTACCTGCAAGAACCCCCAGAACACCCTGTGTAATCTAGAACTGCCAAGAACCCCCCCCCCCCAGAACACCCTGTGTCATCTAGTACTTCTATGAATGCCCCAGAGCATCCTGTGTCATCTAGTTATTCACAATGCACCTCTGTGCACCCCCTTGACTTCAAGCATCCTGTGACTCAAGTCAGTCTATGTATCATACAGTGACTTGTACCCATATGTGTTCCGTGTCTTCAAGTCCACGCTAGAGCACCCTGTCTCATCTAATTACTCTAAGTTTGCCCCAGTATCCCCACCCCAGTGGGCCCTGGATCATCCTGTGACTCCTAATGCACCTCTGTGTGCCCCTTTGTCTCCAAGTGCACCCCAGAGTACCCTGCGTCATCTAATGACTCCAAGTGCACCCCTGTGCCTCCAAGTCATCCCAGCGTGCTCTGTTTCTTCTAGTGACTCCAGTGTCCCTCAGAGAATCCTGTGTAATCTAGTAACCCCATGAACCCCCCCCCCCAAGAATTCTGGTCATCTAGTGGCCCCCAAAACATTCTGTGTCATCTAGTAACTCTAAGAGCCCCCCAAAGCAACCTGTATCATCTACCCCCTGTCTCCGAGTGTACCCCAGAGCATCCTGTATCATCTAGTGACTCCAAGTGTGTCCCTGTGCACCCCTGCGTCTCCAAGTGCACCCTGTGCCATCTAGTGACTCCTAATGCGCCCCTGTGTTCTTCCATGTCTCCATATAATGCCCCCCCTTCCCCCCAGAGCACCCTGTATCATCTAGCAACTCCAGTGCACCCCTGTGTCGCCAAGTGCACCCCAGAGCACTTGTGTCATCTGTTGATTCCAAATGCGCCCCAGTGTATCTTCTAGTGACTCCAGTGCATCCCTGTGTCTCCAAGTGCACCTTGTATCTTCTAGTGACTCCAGTGCACCCCTGTGTCTACAAGTGTCCCCCAGAGCAGCCCGTGTCATCTAAGTGACTCCAAGTGCACCTCAGAGCACCCTCTGCTATCTAGCTACTCCAAGTGCACCCTTGTATCTCCAAATGCACCCTGTATCTTCTAGTGACTCCGGTGCAACCTCATGTCTCTGAGTGCCCCCCAGAGCACCCTGTGTCATCTACTGACTCCATGTGCACCCCTGTGTCTCCAAGTGCACCCCAGAACACCCTGGGTCATCTATTGGCTCCAGTGCACCTCCATGTCTCTGGGTGCACTCCAGAACATTCTGTGTCATGTAGTGTCTCCAGTGCACCCCCATGTCTCTGAGTGCACCCCAAGACACCCTGTGTCATCTAGAGTCTCCAGTGTACCTCTATGTCTCCAAGTGCACCCCAGAGCACCCTGTGTCACTTATTGACTCCGAGTGCACCCCTGTGCCTCCAAGTGCACCCCAGAGCACCCTGTGTCATCTAGTTAGTCCAAGTGCACCCTTGTATCTCCAAGTGCACCCTGTATCTTCTAGTGACTCTAGTGCACCCCAGAACAGCCTGTGTTATCTAGTGACTTCAAGTGCACCCCTGTGTCTCCAAGTGCACACCAGAGTACCCTGTGTCATCCAGTGACTCCAAGTGCACTCCCATATCTTCAAGTGCACCTTAGAGCACTGTGCCACCAAGTGGCTCTAAGTGCACCCCTTTGTCTCCAGGCACACCCCAGAACACCATGTTTCATGTAGTGACTCCAATGCACCCCTATATCTTCAAGTGCAACCCAGAACGCCCTGTGTCACCTAGTGACTCCAAGTTCACCTCCATGTCTCCAAGTACACTCCAGAACACCCTGTGTCATCTAGTGACTCCAAGTGCACCCCTGTGTCTCCAAGTAAACCCCAGAGCACACAGTCATCTATTGATTCCTATGTGTACCCGACGAGACTCTATGACACCAGTGTCTCCACGCACCTTTCATCACCTCAGAGCACTATGCCACCCAGTGGCTCAAGATGCACCCCAGTGCACCCCTGTGTCTCCAAGTGCACCCCAGAGCACCTGTGTCACCTGTTGATTCCATGTGCGCCCCAGTGTATCCTGTGTCATCTAGTGACTCCAGTGCACCCCTGTGTCTCCAAGTGCACCTTGTATCTTCTAGTGACTCCAGTGCACCCCTGTGTCTACAAGTGCCCCCCAGAGCAGCCAGTCTCATCTAAGTGACTCCAAGTGCACCTCAGAGCACCCTCTGCTATCTAGCTACTCCAAGTGTCCCCTTGTATTTCCAAATGCACCCTGTATCTTCTAGTGACTCCGGTGTCTATGCCACCCAGTGGCTCAAGATGCGTCCCAGTGCACCCCTGTGTCTCCAAGTGCACCTTGTATCTTCTAGTGACTCCGGTGTCTATGCCACCCTGTGGCTTAAGATGCACCCCAGTGCACCCCTGTGTCTCCAAGTGCACCCCAGAACACCCTGTGTCATCTAGTGGCTCCAAGTGCATCCATGTGTCCCCCAAGTGCACCCCAGAGCACCCAGTCATCTATTGATTCCTATGTGCACCCTATGAGCCTCCATGACACCAGCGTCTCCAAGCAACTTCCAAGATATTTTTTCATCACCTGAACAGTTCTTCTCCCGGTAGCTATGGACCTCTGTCCATGGCCTAAACCACCATTGCACAGTATGGTAAGTGGGTTGCGTGGCCACGCACGGGAAAACGATGAAGCACATGTGTAAACTTTGGGTGCGATAACCATCTCAGGTCCCCTGTGTGTTGCTTTAAATAAACTGCTCCAGTGTCCCTCCACAATGGCTTTATTTGTATTGTTTACCGAACAAGGAGGACAAGTCAACTTTCCCGTTATCCTACTTCTAGTTTCACAATCTCGGAGCCAACCATGACCACAGCTGCTCAAACAGTGCCGGCTACAAGACCGCGCTTGGTTTTTTTTTTCCTGCATTAAAATGGATTGCAACTCAATGATCAGCCAAACGTTGAAAGCCCTCTTCTGAGTGGCCGGCGGCGCGTTTGATGCCGGGGCAGCTAAATCCCGATGTAGCCATCCAATAAGCCCCTATAGAAACTACAGAGGTGTTTATGGATTTCAATCTTCTCTGGTATTCTCCTAAAGCCAGGGCCCCGGGGAGGATTGTCGCTCCCTCAAGTGGCACTTGAGCCTGGCCTAAGAGTTCCATTGCTGTCCCAATCTCTGGGCTCCCATTGTCACGGGGCAGAATCGCCGAAACACAGAGGTGCTAAGGGCCCGACCAGACAAAGCCGGCCCGGAGAACAAAAGACCTGAGCCGAGGAGACAAAATTGAGTCTGTCCTGTGCAAACACACCGGCCAATGTATCCAGCCGTCGCTCCGCCTAGCCAATTAGTTTGATCCAGTCCGGAGTAGATTGCAACATTGGTTCACACAAACGCTAATGCTTCTAATCCCTTCCACACATGCAGAGGGTGCGTTTCCCAATGCGGCTTCATTTACTAAGCCACCCAAGCTGGCCGGGCCGGGGAAAGGGGCCTTGTTCAGCTGTAATCAGCTAATGAGGGGTATGCAAATGATGAGATTATGGGATTATCACTTGTCTAACTAACTGCATTCCACTCTCCCTGACACCCAGCTAATACAGGTGTCAGTAAATGGGCTGAGTAATGAGGGGCACCGGTGCAAGCTTACAGCGTGCTGAGCGCACAGGGACCGCGTATCATTCCCATTTCCACAACTCCAAACTCCATGTGTCACCTCGCCAGAAGTTGTCCCCTGGGGGGCCTGTAGGACCTGCTAATAATTCACTGCCATAAATGACCCATTCAGACCCCTTTGAGGTGAAGTTCCGATACGCTGTATCTCAGCACCACATATTGGAACCAGGACTCACCATTCGGCACTGCCCGAGGGCCCGGGGTCAGTAGGGGGCCCCATGAGATGCCCCTAGTACCTTTCATAGGTTTTTTTGGGTGTGGTTTGAGTGTGGGTGAGGACACAGGGGCCCCATGATCCCCTATTGCCCGGGGGCCCCATGAGTTGTCAGTCCGCCCCTGATGGAACTACGATTTCATTTGTTTTTAGTCCTCCTGCACACGGGGCGTTTTTAGGCTCCATGGACATGGGGCGTTTTTAGGCTTCAGGGACACGGGACGTTTTTAGGCTCCACGCACACGGGACATTTTTAGGCTCCATGCACATGGGACGTTTTTAGGCTCCACGCACACGGGACATTTTTAGGCTCCACGCACACGGGACGTTTTTAGGCTCCACGCACATGGGACGTTTTTAGGCTCCACGCACATGGGACGTTTTTAGGCTCCACGCACACTGGACGTTTTTAGGCTCCATGGACATGGGACGTTTTTAGGCTCCATACACACGGGACGTTTTTAGGCTCCATGCACACGGGATGTTTTTAGGCTCCATGGACATGGGACGTTTTTAGGCTCCATGGACACGGGATGTTTTTAGGCTCCATGCACATGGGACGTTTTTAGGCTCCATGGACACGGGACATTTTTAGGCTCCACGGACACGGGACGTTTTTAGGCTCCATGGACACGGGATGTTTTTAGGCTCCATGCACATGGGACGTTTTTAGGCTCCATGGACACGGGATGTTTTTAGGCTCCATGCACATGGGACGTTTTTAGGCTCCATGGACACGGGACATTTTTAGGCTCCATGGACATGGGACGTTTTTAGGCTCCATGGACACGGGATGTTTTTAGGCTCCATGCACATGGGACGTTTTTAGGCTCCATGGACACGGGACATTTTTAGGCTCCATGGACATGGGACGTTTTTAGGCTCCATGGACACGGGATGTTTTTAGGCTCCATGCACATGGGACGTTTTTAGGCTCCATGGACACGGGACATTTTTAGGCTCCACGGACACGGGACGTTTTTAGGCTCCATGGCCATGGGACGTTTTTAGGCTCCATGCACACGGGACGTTTTTAGGCTCCATGCACACGGGACGTTTTTAGGCTCCATGAACACGGGACATTTTTAGGCTCCACGGACACGGGACATTTTTAGGCTCCACACACACGGGGCGTTTTTAGGCTCCACGGACACGGGATGTTTTTAGGCTCCACGCACACGGGACGTTTTTAGGCTCCACAGACACGGGACGTTTTTAGGCTCCACGGACACGGGACGTTTTTAGGCTCCACGCACACGGAACGTTTTTAGGCTCCACGCACACGGGACGTTTTTAGGCTCCACGCACACGGGACGTTTTTAGGCTCCACGCACAAGTGACATTTTTAGGCTCCATGGACACGGGACATTTTTTGGCTCCACGCACACGGGATGTTTTTAGGCTCCACGCACACGGGACGTTTTTAGGCTCCATGGACACGGGACGTTTTTAGGCTCCATGGACACGGGACGTTTTTAGGCTCCACGGACATGGGACGTTTTTAGGCTCCACGGACACGGGACGTTTTTAGGCTATACGCACATGGGTCATTTTTAGGCTCCATGCACATGGGACCTTTTTAGGCTCCATGCACATGGGATGTTTTTAGGCTCCACATACACGGGACGTTTTTAGGCTCCACATACACGGGACATTTTTAGGCTCCATGGATATGGGACATTTTTAGGCTCAACGCACACCGAACGTTTTTAGGCTCCATACACACGGGATGTTTTTAGGCTCCACGCACATGGGACGTTTTTAGGCTCCATGCACACGGGATGTTTTTAGGCTCCACATACACGGGACGTTTTTAGGCTCCATGGACATGGGACGTTTTTAGGCTCCATACACACGGGATGTTTTTAGGCTCCACGCACACGGGATGATTTTAGGCTCCATGCACATGGGACGTTTTTAGGCTCCACGGACACGGGACATTTTTAGGTTCTACGCACACGGAACGTTTTTAGGCTATACGCACATGGGACGTTTTTAGGCTCCATGGGCGTGTTTTCGACAAAAAAATTTTTGGGAAAAAAAATTCTAAAAAACACAAAGGTGGAAAAATGTGGGGAAACACTGCTAAACGCTAATGCAAAAATGCTAAAAAACCTGAAAAACTCAAATTTTTAACGTGACTTTACATAGTTACGTTACCAGCAGGGGTGGACTGACAACTCATGGGGCCCCCGGGCAATAGGGGATCATGGGGCCCCTGTGTCCTTGCCCAAAGTCCAAAAAGCCTATGAAAAAGGTACCAGGTGCATCTCATGGGGCCCCCTACTGACCCCGGGCCCTCGGGCAGTGCCCGAGTTTCCAAATGGTCAGTCCGCCCCTGGTTACCAGCGTTATCAAACGTCCCGTGTGCACGAGGGCTAATGCTGAAAAATGCAGCTAAAACGCGGTAAAACACCACAAATCGGTGTTTTTGGACTTTTTTGACCACAAAAATTTTTTTGGGGGGGGGAGGGTAAAAAAAAACCGCATAAATACGCAAATGTGGGAAAACACTGCTAAAAGCTAATGCAAAAACGCTAAAGCAAAGCTGAAAAACTCTGGTTTTTAACGTAACTTTACACAGCTAATGTTACCAGTGTTATCAAAACACCCTGTGTGCAGGAGGACTATGTGTGCAGGAGGACTGTGTGTGCAGGAGGACTGTGTGTGCAGGAGGGCTGTGTGTCCAGGAGTACTATGTGTGCAGGAGGGCTGTGCGTCCAGGAGGACTGTGCGTGCTGAAGGACTGTGCGTGCAGGAGGACTGTGCGTCCAGGGGGGCTGTGTGTGCAGGAGGACTGTGCGTGCAGGAGGACTGTGTGTCCAGGGGGGCTATGTGTGCAGGAGGGCTGTGTGTGCAGGAGGACTGTGTGTGCAGGAGGACTGTGTGTGCAGGAGGGCTGTGTGTCCAGGAGTACTATGTGTGCAGGAGGGCTGTGCGTCCAGGAGGGCTGTGCGTCCAGGAGGACTGTGCGTCCAGGAGGACTGTGCGTGCAGGAGGACTGTGTGTCCAGGGGGGCTGTGTGTGCAGGGGGGCTGTGTGTCCAGGAGTACTATGTGTGCAGGAGGACTGTGTGTGCAGGAGGACTATGTGTGCAGGAGGACTGTGTGTGCAGGAGGGCTGTGTGTCCAGGAGTACTATGTGTGCAGGAGGGCTGTGCGTCCAGGAGGGCTGTGCGTCCAGGAGGACTGTGCGTGCAGGAGGGCTGTGTGTGCAGGGGGGCTGTGCGTGCAGGGGGGCTGTGTGTGCAGGGGGGCTGTGTGTGCAGGAGGGCTGTTTGTGCAGTAGGACTGTGTGTGCAGGAGGACTGTGTGTGCTGGGGGGCTGTGTGTGCAGGGGGGCTGTGTGTGCAGGAGGACTGTGTGTGCAGGAGGACTGTGTGTGCAGGAGGGCTGTGTGTCCAGGGGGGCTGTGTGTGCAGGGGGGCTGTGTGTGCAGAAGGACTGTGTGTGCAGGAGGACTGTGTGTGCAGGAGGGCTGTGTGTGCAGGGGGGCTGTGTGTGCAGGAGGACTGTGTGTGCAGGAGGACTGTGTGTGCAGATGGACTGTGTGTGCAGGAGGACTGTTTGTGCAGGAGGGCTGTGCGTGCAGGGGGGCTGTGCGTGCAGGGGGGCTGTGCGTGCAGGAGGGTTATGCGTGCAGGTGGGCTATGCGTGCAGGAGGGCTATGTGTGCAAGAGGACTATGTGTGCAGGAGGACTGTGTGTGCAGGAGGACTTATTATCATAGAGCCGTCCTGGAGCCCCAACCTGTGACTTGGTCCCTCGGCTGAGTTGGGACCGTGTTCAGGTAATCCATAAGAAGTCCGGAGAGCCTCTTTAATGTTCATATTTGGTGTAATTGTCTTTCAGACAGACAGCTGACGTTCCCCTCTCATTCTTAGCATTCTTTTGAGTTCTCTTCCTTAGGGCTCCTTTACATGTGGTTGCTCTCTGAAGAATAATCCGCGTTGGTTCGCTTTTCAGAGGGCACTTGACAGGCGTGTGGGAAGGTGCAGCATGGCGCGAGCAGTACATACTGAGTCCGGTTGCAGTGAAACTGGGAATTTGTATTGAATAGAATGCCAACATCACAAACACCCTGGCGGGAGAGAGAGCCGCTAGGGAAACACTCACAGTTCAATGCCGTCAGATGTGGCTGAGGAACGGTGCTGACAGTGTCTGTTGCAGAGGGAGAAGTGCAGCCTGGCTGGCACAGTCCCAAGAGGAGAGATGTCTTCCAGGTTAACAAGTCCCTACCCTTTCCCTCCTCTTTGGGAGCCTTTTCTTACCACTAGTTACTCTTCCTAGCATACAGGGGCTCTCTCCCTACATTAGCCACTTGCAAAATGCACGCCAAAACCCGGGGGGGCAGGGACTTATATAGACCCTGTTGACCCAAGATGGCTGCAAAGGGTCCCATGGCTGCAGCGTAGCCAACCATTGACCCAAGAAAACCATAGAGAAACTGTGTCTCCCCTTGGATTCCTCTTCAGGCTGTGGTACCAATCAGGTTGAGCGCCACCTACAGTGGAGAAAACAGACTGCACCTGCCTACAAGTGGCTGGGGGGTGATATGTCACTCCTCTCTACCTGCTCATTGCACATGGTTGTAGGGCAGTAGCATTGTATCCCCATTCACTTGAATGGGTCACTTTCTCTGGTGGATGAACACGACGGGGGTTTTAATTTGGCAAGCCTGACTATGGGAATGGGGTGCAGCGATGGTCCTTTGGATGCCACAGGTAGGGACGGGATAAGGGGTGGGCAGGAGGAGCGGCTGCCCTGGGCACTGTGGTATCATGTGAGGTGGGGGAGACACCGCAAGGAGATTGGGGGAGGGGATATGTGTTGGGAGGGGGGATTCAGGAAGCAGAGGGTAAGAATTGTTCTAGGAGGGGAAACTTGGGGAGGCGTGCTGATTTGGGGGGGAAGGGGTTGTGTTGGGAAAGAGGATTTGATCTAGGATGGAGCATTTGGGGGGGGTTGTGTTAGAAAAGGTGATTTGGTGGGGGGGAGGGATTTTTGTTGGAAGGGGAAATTGTTTTTGGGGGGGGGATTTGTTTTGGGGCATATGAGGATAGAAAGGATTTGGCAAAGGACGCTTACCTGTCCAGGGTTTCAGATTCCAGCAATGTCCTCACTCAGGCTGGTTCTTCACCGGTCTTTGGGTCCCCAGTGCCGCCATGTTGAGTGTAGGAAGCCGGCTGTTCTTCATGGCGTCTTCACCCTGCACATGGTCATACCGCACTGCGATCTTTGAACGGTCCCACAGCCTCCTGGGACCTGTGACGTTGGGGGGTGGGGGAGCGAACTTCCGCTTAGATCACCTAGGTAAGTGGGAGAAGGTACCTATCAAAACTAGGTACCCGCTCCCCCTCCAAAAACATTGAAATGTGTCAGGGAGGAGGACATGAGGCAGAACGTCCCCTTTGGGGTGAAGTTCCACTTAAAATAGTTCTACTACACTGACCTGGTGGTTAGCACTTCTGGCTTGCAGCACTGGGGGGGTCCTCATTTTGAATGCTGGTCAGGACACTATCTGCATGGAGTGTGCATGTTTCCCCATGCTTGCTTGGGTTTCCTCTAGTGAGACAGGGACCTTAGATTGTAAGCTCTTGGGGGCAGGGTCTGGCATGTGAGACGGGGACCTTAGATTGTAAGCTCTTTAGGGCAGGGTCTGGCATGTGAGACAGAGACCCTAGATTGCAAGCTCTTGAGGGCCGGGTCTGGCATGTGAGAAGGGGACCTTAGATTGTAAGCTCTTGAGGGCAGGGTCTGGCATGTGAGATGGGGACCTTCGATTGTAAGCTCTTGAGGGCAGAATCTGGCATGTGAGATAGGGACCCTAGATTGCAAGCTCTTGAGGGCCGGGTCTGACGGGAACCTTAGAATGTAAGCTCTTGAGGGCAGGGTCTGGCATGTGAGATGGGGACCTTAGATGGTAAGTTCTTGAGGGCAGGGTCTGGCATGTAAGACGGGGACCTTAGATTGTAAGCTCTTGAGGGCAGGGTCTGGCATGTGAGAAGGGGACCTTAGATTGGAAGCTCTTGAGGGCAGGGTCTGGCATGTGCGACGGGGACCTTAGATTGGAAGCTCTTGAGGGCAGAGTCTAGCATGTGAGACGGGGACCTTAGATTGGAAGCTCTTGAGGGCAGGGTCTGGCATGTAAGATGGGGACCCTAGATTGGAAGATCTTGAGGGCAGGGTCTGGCATGTGAGACGGGGACCCTAGATTGGAAGATCTTGAGGGCAGGGTCTGGCATGTGAGATGGGGACCTTAGATTGTAAGCTCTTGAGGGCAGGGTCTGGCATGTGAGAAGGGGACCTTGGATGGTAAGCTCTTGAGGGCAGGGTCTGGCATGTGAGACGGGAACCTTAGATGGTAAGCTCTTGAGGGCAGGGTCTGGCATGTGAGACGGGGACCTTAGATTGGAAGCTCTTGAGGGCAGGGTCTGCCATGTGAGACGGGGACCCTAGATTGGAAGATCTTGAGGGCAGGGTCTGGCAGGCATGTGAGACGGGGACCTTAGATTGGAAGCTCTTGAGGTCAGGGTCTGGCATGTGAGACAGGGACCTTAGATTGTAAGCTCTTGAGGGCAGGGTCTGGCATGTGAGACGGGGACCCTAGATGGGAAGATCTTGAGGGCAGGGTCTGGCATGTGAGACGGGGACTTTAGATTGGAAGCTCTTGAGGGCAGGGTCTGGCATGTGAGACGGGGACCCTAGATTGGAAGATCTTGAGGGCAGGGTCTAGCATGTGAGACGGGGACCTTAGATTGGAAGATCTTGAGGGCAGGGTCTGGCATGTGAGACGGGGACCCTAGATTGGAAGATCTTGAGGGCAGGGTCTGGCATGTGAGATGGGGACCTTAGATTGTAAGCTCTTGAGGGCAGGGTCTGGCATGTGAGAAGGGGACCTTGGATGGTAAGCTCTTGAGGGCAGGGTCTGGCATGTGAGACGGGGACCTTAGATGGTAAGCTCTTGAGGGCAGGGTCTGGCATGTGAGAAGGGGACCTTAGATTGGAAGCTCTTGAGGGCAGGGTCTGCCGTGATCATACATTCTATGTACATGGTTGTATAAATCCTCAGCGTCTGTAATAAATAAATGATGTACGGTTGGCGCCTGTAGGTATCGCCGTCGGCCTACGCCTCTTGTTTGTTCTAATTTCCCTTCAACATCTATGAAGATTCACACGAGAAGCGCCCCCCTCGCCGGTAATTGTGAGCGACACTTGAAAAGCCGCCGAGCGGTTCCATTAGCCCCTTTTTGTTTCATGTAAATCAATAGCAGATTTATATCAAACCGATGATGGCATCCCTCCACATCGGGGACTCATAAAATTATGTATTCCTTAATTTTTTAAGAGGATTACCCGGGCCAGCTGACCCCAAGCCGTGCGCCGCCGCTCAGCGCCATTCACCAGCCGTAAGTATTAGAGGCGTCTCAATATGAAGAGAGACACTTGCAATTCAAGCAATATTGTTAATGAATTTAATCCTCGGTGCCACGTCAGCTGTGTCCCCGGCCCCGGGCTCCGGAGGGGTCCCCTCTGCCAGGTACCGAGGGCCTGGCGGTGGGGCCCCCGGCGGACAATGAGAGACAGACTGCGGCGTTCGGCTTCATTAATGATAATCATTAGTATTCCGATGTGAAAACAGTCAGCGTTGCGTAACCCTTTATCCAGTCTCTTTGCGGGAGGGGGGCTCTTTGTGAAGGTCGGTTCAGCTGCTCGGTATCAGACGGTGTCAGGGGAGCCGGGTGGAGTCAGGTGATGGCTGTCACATTTGGCAGTAAAGCCGGGAGCCCGAGGGAAAAAAAAAAAAGAACGAATGATCCGAGCAGGGGCCCATTCGCCTCTGTCCCACGCAGCTGTTTGGAAGTTCATCCTGCAAAACGGCACTTTAGATAAACCGCTCTGCCAATCTTGTGCCATACGGGCAACCCAGGGCGAGTCTGCGGGATTCTGGGAAAGTCTGGACGACCCCGGATAAAAGGCTCGGCGCTCCAGGAACTGTATGGGGTTAATGCATCAAATGATAGTATTTAGTGGATATATAACCCATTTTACTTTACGTCTTTATTTAGCTGTACATGCGGGCCAAGCTGTCCGGTCAAGGTGTTAGTAACAGGGGTTAGGGGTTGGGATTAACTGTAAAACACACCGGGAGGGGGGGGTTGGGTGCTGACAACAGGCCAATTTTATTCACGTAGTTTAAAATGTAAACCCAAAAGTGTAAAGGGGAACTCCAGCCTTACAGTTAAAAATAACATTTTTAATCCTAAAACTTTATGCTTTTATTTATAGGTATATGCGGGCCAAGCTGGCCGGTCAGGATGTCAGTTATGTGTGTTGGGATTCACTGTAACAGGGGCGGACTAACCATTTGGTAACTCGGGCACTGCCCGAGGGCCCGGGGTCAGTAGGGGGCCCCATGAGATGCCCCTGGTACCTTTTTCATAGGCTTTTTTGAGCTTGGGCAAGGACACAAAGGCCCCATGATCCCTTATTGCCCGGGGGCCCCATGAGTTGTCAGTCCGCCCCTGCACTGTAATACACAACCAGGGGTGCTGACAACAGGCATAGTTTAAAATAGGCATGTGCAGTTCGTTTTGCTTCAAATCGAAAATTCAGAATACATTTTTGTTATTCGGAAATTCGGATGCATCTGAATTTCCGATTTACAATTTTTAAACTCTAAACTTGATGTCTTTATTGAAATGTACAGTTGTGCTCACAATTTTGCATTCCTTGGCAGAAATGGTGACATTTTGGCATTGAAATTGAAAATATGACTGATCATGCCCAAAAAACTTTCTTTTATTTAAGGATAGTGATCATTTGAAGCCATTTACTATCCCATCATTGTCTTTATTTATATGTCTATGCTGGCCAAGCTGTCCGGTCAGAATTTCAGTTACAGAGGTCAGAACTCATGGTCTAACACAACTGGGGGGGTGCAACAATCAGATTTTATTCACATAGTTTAAAGTGTAGCTAAACCCAAAAGATTAAAGAGGAACTCCACCCTTGCAATTAAAAATAAAATTTTTAAATCCTAAAACTTTATGTTTTTATTTATAGGTAGGTATATGCGGGCCAATCTGTTCGGTCAGAGTGTCAGCAGTTACAGAGGTTGGAACTCATGGTCAACCACAACCGGGGGGGGGGGGGGGGGGGGTGCAACAGTCAGATTTTTTTCACATAGTTTAAAGTGTAGATAAACCCAAAAGCATACAGAGGAACTCCACCCTTGCAATCAAAAATAACATTTTTAAATCCTAAAACTTTATGTTTTTATTTATAGGTATATGCGGGCCAAGATGGCCGGTCAGGATGTCAGTTATGTGTGTTGGGATTCCCTGTAATACACAACCAGGAGTGCTGACAATGGGCATAGTTTAAAATAGGCATGTGCAGTTCGTTTTGCTCCAAATTAAAAATTCGGAATACATTTTTGTTATTCGGAGATTCGAATGTATCTGAATTTCCGATTTACAATTTTTAAATTCTAAACTTTGTCTTTATTGAAATGTACAGTTGTGCTCAAAATTTTGCATCCCCTGGCAGAAATGGTGACAATTTGGCATCGAAATTGAAAATATGACTGATCATGGCCAGAAAACTTTCTTTTATTTAAGGATAGTGATCATTTGAAGCCATTTATTATCAAATAGTTGTCTTTATTTATATGTCTATGCTGGCCAAGCTGCCCAGTCAGAGTGTCAGTTACAGAGGTTGGAACTCACGGTGAACACAACTGGGGGGGGGGGGGGGTGCAACAGTCAGATTTTATTCACATAGTTTAATGTGTAGCTAAACCCAAAAGCTTAAAAAGGAACTCCACCCTTGCAATCAAAAATAACATTTTTAAATCCTAAAACTTTATGTTTTTATTTATAGGTATATGCGGGCCAAGCTGTCCGGTCAGGATGTCAGTTATGGGTGTTGGGATTCACTGTAATACACAATCGGGGGTGCTGACAACAGGCATAGTTTAAAATAGGCATGTGAGGTTCGTTTTGCTCTAAATCGAAATTCGGATTAAATTTTTGTTATTCGGATGTATCTGAATTTCCGATTTACAATATTAACGAATTTATACAAATCCAAAATAACAAAACAAACTTTCATCTGAAATTCAAATTGAACTTGAAACTAATTCGAAATCCAATTTGAAACAAATTCAAAATCCAATTTGAAACAAATTCAAAATCCAATTTGAAACAAATTCAAAATCATATTTGAAACAAATTCGAAATCAAATTTAAAAACAAATTCGAACTGCGAACATATTGCTCAGTATTGTTGATTTCCTTCAAAGACTGTGTGCATTAGTGTTAGAATATAGCAGTCTTCTCAAATTCAATGGGCACTGGTGAGGTGGCACGGATGATGCTGCACTGATATACAGCAATGATTGGCACTGATAGGCAGCACTGATGGGCGACGCTGACTGGCGGCACTGATGGGCACTGATGGGTGGCACTGATGGGCAGCACTGATGAGTGACACTGATGGGAAGCATTGCTGGGAAGCACTGCTGGGCACTGATGTGCACTGGTGGGTGGCACTGCTGAGCAATGATGTGCACTGGTGGGTGGGTCTGCTGGGCACTGGTGGGAGGCACTGCTGGGCACTGATGTGCACTGGTGGGTGGGACCGCTGGGCACTGGTGGGAGGCAATGCTGAGCACTGATGTGCACTGGTGGGTGGGACTGCTGGGCACTGGTGGGTGGGACCGCTGGGCACTGTTGGGCACTGGTGGGAGGCAATGCTGGGCACTGATGTGCACTGGTGGGTGGGACTGCTGGGCACTGGTGGGAGGCACTGCTGGGCACTGGTGGGTATCACTGCTGGTCGGTGCTGCTGGGCACCGATGATCAGTGCTGATCTGTTCTATGACAATTGCCGGTTATCTGCAGTACTTTCCTCAGGCTGTAACAGCGTGAGGAAAGTGCTGCTGATAACCGGCAACTGTATTTATTCAGTGATCTGCTGTGTCATTGGACACAGATGATCATGTGGTAAAAGGCCGCTGTGATTGGCCTTTTACCTCATCAGATCACCGGGGGGCGTGTTGTTTGGGGCGTGCGGTAGGGCGCATTCTCGGAGGTCGTCATATAACGCCCTCCCAGAACTGGACAACCGCTCTGTAGCCATTATTCAGCTATAGCGCAGTTGCCAAGAGACTAAAGAACCTAACATTAGCATATGAGCACTGAAAAGTCTCATACGATGCCTCTGCTCCACAACACGCCGGCATGCTGCTGAACCGCTGATCGAATATACTTAACCTGCCCAGAGCCTAACCGCTCTTCAAGAAACAAAGCCCTGAAGAAGAGGGAGACTGACGGACTCCAGACACCCCGACTGGGTATCTCTGCCGACATGTCCCGTGGACAGGGTTGGGGTGACAGCTGGTTAAAGGTACCTGGGTGCCGTTCATAGAGTAACCTGGCAACAGTTCCATAGCCATGGTTACCAAATCCCAGTGAGATGTAACGCTGAAGTTCTGAATTTCCCAGGCAAGCTCCCTCTCAGTAACCACCCCGACCCATGTCCCACCAAAAGGAGAACATAGTCCCAAAAGAGCGACGTGGCAGGACCCCCTGATGATAAGATCCAAAAAGCAACATGTTCTGTGTACGAGGCCAGATTGCCAGCCGGTTAAAGGTACCCAGGTGCCGTTTGTAGAGTAACCAGTCAACAGTTCCATAGCCATGGTTACCAAACCTCATAGAGATGTAACGCTGAACTTCCGAGGTTCCCAAGCAAGCTCCCTCTCAGTAACCACCTCGGCCCATGCCCCACCAAAAGGAAAACATAGTCCCAAAAGAGCGACATGGCAGGACATGGGGCAGGACCCCCAGATGATTTGATCCAAAAAGCGATATTTTCCATGGACGGGGCTGGGGTGACAGCTGGTTAATGGTGCCCAGGTGCCGTTCATAGAGTAACCTGGCTACAGTTCCATAGCCATGGTTACCAAACCCCAGTGAGATGTAACGCTGAACTTCCAAGGTTCCCAAGCAAGCTCCCTCTCACTATCCAACCCTGGCCCATGCCCCACCAAAAGGAGAACATAGTCCCAAAAGAGCGACGTGGCAGGACAATGGGTAGGACCCCCAGATGATATGATCCAAAAAGTGACATGTTCCATGTACGAGGCCAGATTGACAGCCGGTTAATGGTGCCCAGGTGCCATTCGTAGAGTAACCAGGCAACAGTTCCATAGCCATGGTTACCAAACCTCATAGAGATGTAACGCTGAAATTCTGAGGTTCCCAAGCAAGCTCCCTCTCAGTAACCACCTCGGCCCATGCCCCACCAAAAGGAAAACATAGTCCCAAAAGAGCGATGTGGCAGGACATTGGGCAGGACCCCCAGATGATTTGATCCAAAAAGCGATATTTTCCATGGACGGGGCTGGGGTGACAACTGGTTAATGGTGCCCAGGTGCCGTTCATAGAGTAACCTGGCTACAGTTCCATAGCCATGGTTACCAAACCCCAGAGAGATGTAACGCTGAAATTCCAGGGTTCCCAAGCAAGCTCCCTCTCACTATTCAACCCTGGCCCATGCCCCACCAAAAAAGGAGAACATAGTCCCAAAACAGTGACATAGCAGGACAATGGGCAGGACCCCCAGATGATAAGATCCAAAAAGTGACATGTTCCATGTACGAGGCCAGATTGCCAGCCGGTTAAAGGTACCCAAGTGCCGTTCATAGAGTAACCAGGCAACAGTTCCATAGCCATGGTTACCAAACCGCAGTGAGATGTAACGCTGAACTTCCGAGGTTCCCGAGCAAGCTCCCTCTCACTATCCAACCCTGGCCCATGCCCCACCAAAAAAGGAGAACATAGTCCCAAAACAGTGACGTGGCAGGACAATGGGCAGGACCCCCAGATGATATGATCCAAAAAGTGACATGTTCCATGTACGAGGCCAGATTGACAGCCGGTTAAAGATACCCAGGTGCCGTTCGTAGAGTAACCAGGCAACAGTTCCATAGCAATGGTTATAGTGAGATGTAATGCTGAAATTCCAGGACCCCCAGATAATATGATCCTAAATGTGACATGTTCCATGTATGAGGAACCCCAGTGAGATGTAAAGCTGAAATTCCAGCGTTCCCAAGCAAGCTCCCTCTCAGTAATCAACCCTTTCCCATGCCCCACCAAAAAAATGAGAACATACTCCCAAAAGAGCAAAGTGGCAGGACAATGGGCCTTTGGAGCGACTCCTAGTAAAGTTAGCAGGTACTCCTACTGGCCCCAGCCTCTCTACAGTTCCATGAGAATATGGCTAGGACCCGGTGAAGAGCTGATGGAGTGTCTAGGCTAGATGGAAGTCTGGATAGGCTGCAAAGTCAACTAACCCTTTCCGGATCACTGGAGACCACAATAAAACATAAAGTTCTCTGGGCGATGGTTCTCCTGCAGCCCCAAGTCCTTGATAGAGGCAATTCCTTTGAAACGCGTTGGTTCTACTTGTATGCTTTGACCTTCGATAAATGATTATAAAACGCATCAAGTGAGACATTTGTCTGGACCCCGGGAGCTCCTCTCCAATCACCCAACTGTTCCCTGCCCCATTGTCATTATCTTAAAGGTAGCAAACCTAAACTCCAAAGGAGTCCATCACCTACCATCTCCAGTTGGAACAGAACCCATTGGAAGCCCTCTCTATCCTCCACAGAGAGATCTGCCGTTGGGCAGCCTCCAATGGTCCAACGTCGTCTTCCACCCAAACTTGATACATAGAATAATTAGTAAATCAAATCATCATTTTTTTTTAAATCAAAAGAAAGATATATAAATCTGACACCAATGGGGCCTCCTGGGCAAAGATCTTCAATTTGACCCTTTTATTGCCACCAACATACAGCAAATACTACATTGGTGACTTTAGGGAGTAAGTCGAAAGTTGGCTGTTGGATGGAAGCGATCTGGTAGCTGGGAGAATGGAACTCCGGTCCCCCCCCCCCCCCACCACCACATGCCCCCGCCTTGTTTCCTAGGCTCTGTGCGCCTATTGGTGGACCCAGGAGCAACATGGCAGGTCCTGTTACTGACCCAAAAGCGATATTTAAAGTGTCACTTCCAGATCCTGATGTCACTTTCCTCAGAAGGGTCTGCAATCTGCATTTCATTGGCTTCAGTGGAGGACAGGGGAGACATCGGGGGTCTTTTAGACCCCTAAAGTCTCACCAAAGAGAACCTGTCACCAGAAAATGCATCACATATGGGATATTTTGTTCCCTACGTGATGAAAAAAATAGTTTAGTAAAAAAAAAAGAACTAACTAAATAAAGTATACTAAAGTTACACCCAAGAACTAAGCTAAAGTTTGTTGGGTTTTTTTTCTCAAGAATACGCAGCGCTTTTTTACATACGTGTGTGTACTGGCACATTGTAAACAATGGGCTGCATTTTAGGTCAGTATAAAAAAATCTGCTGTACTGAGCTTTTTCAAGCTGTGGTGTGCAAGAGGTCTAATAGTAAAAAAAGAAAGAAATGATAAGAAATGAGGAACTTCCGGTGTGGACATTTTATAGTCATCAAGTTGGGATTTTTATATCAGTTTTTAGTACTTCGTTTCAGCGCAGCAGCGTTCCAGCGATGTGTGCGATCTCCTCTCTGGGTATGTGCTGCCCTCTTCTGTTACAAGTGAAGTACTGCAGTTCTTATTTTGTATCTGCTGCAGGAGGTGATTGTAACCACTTGACCAGGGGCGGACTGACAACTCATGGGGCCCCCGGGCCAGGGGCGGACTGACAACTCATGGGGCCCCCGGGCCAGGGGCGGACTGGCAACTCATGGGGCCCCCGTGCAATAGGGGATCATGGGGCCCTGTGTCCTTGCCCACACTCAAAAAAGCCTATGCAAAAGGTACCAGGGACATCTCATGGGGCCCCCTACTGACCCCGGGCCCTCGGGCAGTGCCCGAGTTCCCAAATGGTCAGTCCATCCCTGCACTTGGCGCAACTTGCCATGTGAATTGCCATGCCATGCGAGTTGCAAATCGCATGGCAAGTCGCGCCCTATTGTCCGCAATTAAAGCGGTCATATCGGAGCGATTCCAACTTGCTGGATTTCTAAGAGCCCGTTCACATTGGGGTCCAAAGTCACATGACAAGCCTCACCCCATGTTTGCAATGGGTACCATTCATATCCGTGCGACTTCAAGTCGCAGTGACTTCAAAGTAGTCGCTGCACTACTTTGGTCCGACTTTCATGAGGGCCATGTAAACCCTCCGAAGTCGCATGAACGTCGCACTTGAATGTTGTAACTGCGACTTGTGTGCGACTTTGTACAGCGAAAACAATCATCCTTGGTCAAAGGCACGAAGTCGCACCAAAGTTAAAGTAGTTCCTGCACTACTTTGGTGCGACTTTCATGCGGCTTGAGGGCCATAGACTTCCATGTGAACCCTCCAAAGTCGCACCTGAATGTTGTACATGCGACTTGTGTGCAACTTTGTACAGCACAAACAATCATTCTCGGTCAAAGGCACACAGTCGCACCAAAGTTAAAGCAGTTCCTGCACTACTTTGGTCTGACTTTCATGCGGCTTGAGGGCCATAGACTTCAATGGAAACCCTCCAAAGTCGCATGAACATCGCACCTGAATGTTGTACATGCGACTTGTGTGTGACTTTGTACAGCACAAACAATCATTCTCGGTCAAAGGTACAAAGTCGCACCAAAGTTAAAGCAGTTCCTGCACTACTTTGGTCTGACTTTCATGTTGCTTGAGGGCTATAGACTTCGATGTAAACCCTCCAAAGTCACATGAACATCGCACCTGAAAGTTGTACATGCGACTTGTGTGTAACTTTGTACAGCACAATCATTCTCGGTCAAAGGCACAAAGTCTCACTTGTCCAAAGTCACGTCAAACTCACATCAAGTTGCGCTGTAAAATTTGCAATGAAAATCTCACCATTTTGAAGTCGCACATTTTGAAGTCGTGTGAATGGACCCTAAAGTAACGCACATACACTACTTCAGGTGCGGCTTGCATAGACATCTGTGTCTTGCAAGTCGCACCTCGAGTCGCAATGACAACTGAGTCATATATCTTTTTAAATATATTCTTCAGATTTTTTTTAACATATAAAAAAGTCATTTTAACATCTATTTTTACATATATTTGTAAACGCGTTCCGAAAATGTAGATTTGTATTTTTAAAGACCTACAGTATATTTGAAATGTATTTTTAAAAATATTCTTCATATATTTTGTAATAAAAACGCATTTCAACCTACAGTATATATATATATAGATATATATACATATTTATTGAAGTATATTTTGAAATATATTGAATACGGCCAAAATTGTAGCATTTCAAATAGATGTCAATGTATTTGGGAAGAATATTTTTAAAATACATTTCAAATATATTTTGTAATACAAAACACATTTCAACATACAGTATATATATATATATATATATATAATTTTTTTTTTTATATATATATATATATATATATATTGAATACGGCCAAAATTGCAGCATTTCCAATATATGTCAATATATTTGGCAAGAGTATTTTTAAACTATATTTTTCATATATGTATATTGTAATAAAAAATACATTTCAACATTCAGTATATATATATATATATATATATATATTTATATATATATATATATATTTATATATATATATATATATATATATATATATATATATATATTTATTTTTAAATATATTGACTAGGGCCAAAATTGTAGCATTTCAAATATGTCAATATATTTGGGAAGATATTTTTAAAATACATTTCAAATATATTTTGTAATACAAAACGCATTTCAACATACAGTATATATATATATATATATTTTTTTTTTAATATATTGAATACGGCCAACATTGTAGCATTTCAGATATATATCAATATATTTGGGAAGAGTATTTTTAAACTATATTTTTTATATACTGTATAGTGTAATATAAAACGCATTTCAACATACAATGTATATATATATATATATATATTTTTTTTTTTAAATATATTGAATACGGCCAAAATTGTAGCATTTCAAATAGATGTCAATGTATTTGGAAAGAATATTTTAAAATACATTTCAAATATATTTTGTAATACAAAACACATTTCAACATACAGTATATATATATATATATAATTTTTTTTTTATATATATATATATATATTGAATACGGCCAAAATTATAGTATTTCAAATATATTTTTCTTCCCTGTGGGCGTGGCTGCTGTGCTGTCCCGGAATTGTTCCGGGTCTCAGCCTCTCGTAGTCCCATATAGAACTGCTGCAGTGTGAGAGGGAGAAGCAGGACAAGGAGCCCACCAGTTCAGTGCCGACAACAGGGCTGGGACAAGGGGCGGGCAGGAGGGGCGTCTGCCATGACCACGGTGGGGATTTGGGGGGTTGTGCTAGTAGGGGTGATATGGAGGGGGGGATTTGTACTAGGAGGGGGGATTTCTGTTTAGAAGCCGTATTTGGGTTTGGAGGGGGGGGTGAATTAGTGCTGGAAGATGGGATTTATTCTGAGAAGAGGGGGGGGGGGTAATGGTCAGAGGGGAAATATGAGGGGTAGAGGATTTGTACTAGGAGGGGGATTTCTGTTTAGAAGCCATACTTGGGTTTGGGGGTTAAGTTAGTGCTAGGAGATGTGATTGATACTGAGAAAGGGGGGGGGGATTTATGCTTAGAGGGTAAACCGTATAAGGGGTAGAGGATTTGCACTAGGAGGGGGGATTTCTGTTTGGAAGCAGTATTTGGGGGGGAGGAGAGATTTGTGCCAGGAGAGTGGATTTACGCTGAAAAAGGTGGGGGGAAGTTTTAACCTCAGAGGGGAAATTTGAGGGGTAGAGGATTTGCACTAGCAGGGGGATTTCTGTTAGGAAGCCATACTTGGGTTGGGGGGGGGGGGATTAGTGCTAGGAGAAGGGATTTATACTGAGAAAAGGGGGAGGGAGTTATCCTCAGAGGGGCAATATGAGAGGTAGAGGATTTGCACTAGGAGGGGGATTTCTTTTAGGAAAGGGTATTTGGGTGTGGGGGGGGGGGTTTAATTAGTGCTAGGAGGGGGGATTTGTGCTGAGAAAGGGGGGATTTATCCTCAGAGGTGAAATTTGAAAGGTAGAAGATTTGTACTAGGAGGGAGGATTTTTTTTTTTAGGAAGCCATACTTGGGTTGGGGGGGGGATTAGTGCTAGGAGATGGGATTTATACTGAGAAAAGGGGGAGGGAGCTATGCTTAGAGGGGAAATTTGAGCGGTAGAAGATCTGTACTAGGAGGGGGGACTTCTGTTAGAAAGGAATATTTGGGGTGGAATTAGTGCTAGGAGAGGGGATTTGTGTTGAGGGGGAGGATTTATGCTCAGAGGGGAAATTTGAGGGTTAGGGGATTTGAACTGGGAGGGGGGATTTGTACTGAAGGAGGGGGGGGGGGGTTGTTTGGGGAGAATTTGGGCTTGTAAAGGAAATATATACTTTTTTGGAGGGGTTGGGGATTTTTGCTGACACATAATGCTCATATATTTTGGGGGGAGGGGTGCCGTTTGGCCTCTTCACACTGGGTGCTAGTTAATCTTGTCCCCGGCACTGTCTGCTGATAGAAGGAGAGGGCAGAGTGACGGAGATAGGAGGTCCTCATCGTGCTGCTTCAGCTTTCACTGATCTATCACAGGCTGGGTCAGGGATGACCTGGGCTCAAAGGAAGCGGGTTGAATGATTCTGGTTTTCAGACAGAGGACATCTAATGGCAGGAAAAGAAGTACTGCTCGTAAAATCTCTGGATCGATGCTGAATATTGAAGCAAATGTCAGTTTTATTAGTACGTCTCTTTACTGTCTATACATTTATAACGGGTTATTTTGGGCTGGAGTTCTACTTGAGTGCTCCTATAGTCCAGTATATACGGCAGTGTACAGGACAGTGGTGGCAGTGCTCCTATACTCCAGTATATATGGCAGTGTACAGTACAGAGGTGGGAGTGCTCCTGTAGTCCAGTATATACGGCAGTGTACAGGGACAGTGGTGGGAGTGCTCATATACTCCAGTATATACGGCAGTGTACAGTGGCGTAAAGAGTGCTCCTATACATCAGTAGGTACGGCGGTGTACAGTGGAGTAAAGGGTGTTCCTATACTCCAGTATATACGGCAGTGTAGTGTGGGATCCGCACATGCGCAGTGTCGGGCCGGTAGTCTCTATGTTGGGTGGAGGGTGTTGGGTTCTTCTCTCTCTTCTGGTTCTGATCGCTGCCATCAGCTTCCACCAGGAGTACTCCGACCCCGGGGACACACCCAGGTAATAATCCCACCCACCCCCTATGAACCCTTCCCGACCCCCAGGTAGTAACTCTTTCCCGACCCCCCAGGTATTAACCCTTCCCCGACCCCCCAGGTATTAACCCTTCCGTGAACCCCCCCAGGTAATAACACCTGACCCCCCAGGTATTAACCCTTCCCTGAACCCCCCAGGTATTAACCCTTCCCTGAACCCCCCAGGTATTAACCCTTCCTGACCCCCTCCAGGTATTAACCCTTCCCTGAACCCCCAGGTAATAACACCTGACCCCCCAGGTATTAACCCTTCCCCGACCCCAGGTATTAACCCTTCCCTGACCCCCCAGGTATTAACACCTGACCCCCCAGGTATTAACACCTGACCCCCCAGGTATTAACCCTTCCCCGACCCCCAGGTATTAACCCTTCCCTGACCCCCCAGGTATTAACCCTTCCCCGACCCCAGGTATTAACCCTTCCCTGAACCCCCAGGTAATAACACCTGACCCCCAGGTATTAACCCTTCCCCGAACCCCAGGTATTAAACCCTTCCCTGAACCCCCCAGGTATTAACCCTACCCTGACCCCCCAGGTATTAACCCTTCCCCGACCCCAGGTATTAACCCTTCCCCTGACCCCCCAGGTATTAACACCTGACCCCCCAGGTATTAACACCTGACCCCCCAGGTATTAACCCTTCCCCGACCCCCAGGTATTAACCCTTCCCTGACCCCCCAGGTATTAACCCTTCCCCGACCCCAGGTATTAACCCTTCCCTGACCCCCCAGGTATTAACACCTGACCCCCCGAGCTTTTAACCCTTCCCTGAACCCCCCCAGGTATTATCACTTACCTGACCCCCCAGGTATTAACACCTGACCCCCCCCCCCCAGGTATTAACCCTTCCCTGACCCTCCTGGTATTAACTCTTCCTTGCCCCCTAACTAATAATCCTTCCCTGGACCTCCCAGGTATTACCTCTTGTATGTCCCCCCCATCATTCCCAAGGTATTAACCATTCTTTGCCCCCCCCCCCAGGTAGTCACCCTTCCCTGACACCATATAATGCCTAGGAGAGATAACGAAGGGTTAACCCACTCAGGGTCAGTAGTGAGAGGTCATGTTTCAGTCCCTGTTGGCTGGGGGTGGGGGGTCCTGTATACACAGACAGGTCTGGTTGGGGGGGGGGGGTCTCGGTATACGCAGATCTGGTTAGGGGGGTCTCTATACACAGACAGATCTGGTTAGGGGGGTCTCTATACACAGACAGATCTGGGGTGGTGGTGGGGGTTCTCTATACACAGACAGATCGGGTGGGGCACTGTATACACAGATGTGGGGGGGTGCACTGTATACACAGCTCTGGGGTGGGGGGGGTTGTTGTGTTGGGTGAAGTAACACCTCGGCTCTCTTCTCTCTGGC